>NC_000075.6:120229643-120474643 GCF_000001635.26 Mus musculus | reverse complement strand
ACTGATGACAAAATAATTTCTGGAACTATAGTATGTTTATGGTTTAAATAGTAAATTAAATCTTTGTACTTATTTGGCACAAGGAAACCTTTTACAAAAGTTCGAACGCCATAGAACAGGCTTTTTCTTCGTTGTTGTTGTTGTTGCTCTTATTATTATTTTTTGCAAGGCTTACACAGTACACGCTTTGTCAAAAAAAAACAACTGAGTATTTTAACACTGGTAGCACAAAGGCAGCCTCGTGCCTCTTAAAGAAAAAAACGTCCTGTTTGAAAGTCAGATCTTTTTGTTGTGTTTTTTAAACTTTGTTTTAGTGTGAACCACACCCACTGGATAAAACACCAAAGGTTTACTTTTTCCATGGAGTCCTGACACAAACATCAGCAGGAGCATCATAGGAAGACACAAGGACCCCCATCAGCAGCAATGGCAAACAAGGAGGGAGGACACAGGGAGGACACAGGGAGGACACAGGGAGGGCGGTTCAATCCAATCTGAGGATGCATAGGAGAACCAGAGAACTTGGAAGTGAAGACAGGGCTGGCTTCTGGGGGTGGGGGGCACTCCAGTTAGAACCAGCTCACACGCCTGGCTTCAGCAAGTTCACTGGTCTGACCTTTAGTTATGGGACTTCTGGAAAACCGGAAGAGAGAAGAGACTAGACAAAACTGGACACACTGTGCCCTCCAGAACCAGCACCTAATGGCCACCCCCTCCCCCGCGCCTCCCTCCTCTACCCTCTCCCCATCACACCCTATGATTCAGAAAATCCCAGAAACCAACGTTAAAAACATGCTGCAGGCACCCAGCGAGACCAGCATGGGGTCAGTCTTATTGTGTGCATGGACACACTTTAGATACTCATGCATTTATTTCAGCCCCTGCCCTGAAACACAGTGAACTTGGGGTGAGGGTCAGCTCTGCGCCCCTCACCGTTCACACTGATTTTCTCTTAAGGGGGTGGGGTTGCTGACCACCTTTATCATGGCTGTCATTCGGAATCTTGTTGAATTTGGCAGGAGATATCTTTTAGAGGATAGAACACTTTTCTTGTGTAGTTCTATTTTACAATAGCTCATTCGTGACCAAGCCATATATCACCTTGACTCTGAACAGTATCCTTTATCTTAGATTAATAGTGACATCGTCCCTTAGGCCCCTCTCCCCCTGAGTAAATCCATGCAAGAACCCCAAATTGAGAATAAGACATGGTTTCAGAGAGACCCGGGTATGGCATCGGTGGATCAGAGCTTTTCCTTTAGTGGCGGCCAAGCAACGGGGAGGACAGAGGCACGGGGCTGGGGGCTTAGCTGGAGGTGGCCAAGCATTTTCCAAATGAGACTGTTTCTAGTGCCCCCTGCTCTTAGCATCGGTTAGGAGGTGATAAGCACGACTAAGTGATGGTAGTGATCCCCACCTTCCTAGCCCCCAGCTCCTCTCCAGCAGTTTTCTGTAGGATGAACTGTTGATGGGGATTAAAGGGATTAAAAACACACGGGGCTGGTAAAGACAGCACAGAGGAGCAAAATTAAACAGGCACAATGCATCTTCTGAACACAGAGCTCTGCTATTGGAAGCCAGCATCTGGATATTCGGTCTCAAATTCCCTTGGGAGCCTAAGGCAGAGAGTGGGCGAGACCTCAGTGTTGCGGGCTGAGACGGCCTTCTGGGTGAGGTATCAAGACAGCCCGGTGCAGCAGTGCACTGCAGCCCCCTCACCCAGCCCTCCCAGGCCCTCGCCTCAGTGGAAATCCACACAGTACTCGATGGCTGTTGGGTCAAGGCACTGTCGTGTACGGCCGGAGGCAGTGGGTCACTGGCTGTGTGTGGAGTCCTGCTTTAGTACATCACAGCTGACTCCAGATCAGGCTCCTGAGGGAGGGAAGCGAGAAGAACGATGTCACCAGCTCCTGACAGACTAAACTGGTCATGTCTGGCAGTGAGGTCACAGGGAATGACTGGACACTTTCTCCCTCCTGGGATGTCCTGAGGTTTTCTGGGCAGGTTGGGATAGAGATCCAAGTTTGAAAACGGCCCGCTGATTCTTAGGAAACAGACTTTCTGTTGTGTGTAGTTGGGTATTTTCTGTTGTGCGGAGTTTAAGTGTCTTAACCAAACTCTAATGCTCACATTACAGACTCACAAACAAATTGGCATTTGTTTCTGGGAAAGCTGGTAAGGGGGCTCTTCACCCACCCATCAAACCCAGCAGAGAGTTTTTCCACCCTCAAGGCAGACTCCAGACTTGCCTACTTCAGCCAAATGAAAACACCCTCCTCCTGCTGTCTCTGAACACACTTGTCTTGAAATCTACTTTTTTTTTTCTGAAAGTATTGCTGACCTACTTTTGATATTTTAGTACATATGCTCATTTTTTCTTTTTAAATTAAAAAAAAACATTTTGTTACATGTATGGCTATTTTGTCTGTATGTATGTCTGTGTACTATGTGTGCCTGGTACTGGTGGAGGCCAGAAGAGAGCATCATATCTCCTGGAATTGGAATTACAGATGGTTGTGAACCACCATGTGGGTGCTGGGAAGCAAACCCAGGCCTGCTGGGAGAGTGGCCAGTGCATTTAACCCCTAGGCCATCTTCCCAGCATCCCATGCCTTCTATTTTTAACCCCCTTTCTATTATTCTAAGGTGATTTATATACTCATTTACTTGTTTTTGAGATGCAAGGGGCTGATCTTGGGGCCCTATACACGGTTAGCAGTGTTCTGAGCCACACTATCGGCTTTCTTAGGTGATCTTCATTTCACTAAAAATAACTGATTGCAAAGAAACCTGTGTAACACGTGCACACAGCATCTCCTCAGAGCTGGAAGGCCTCGCTCTGTGCAGTGTTGTGGGGGTTGAGGGTGAAAAGCACCCATGTTCACACGCCATTTCTCCGCCTGCTGGCACTCTGCAAGGCTGGATGGAGTGGGTCACACTGGGGGTGACTGGGTGATGGATTCCTTTTTCCTCAGCCTGGCCTGTGCTCACTCTGCTTTCTGACTCTCTGAAAAGTGACCGAGCCACCTCAGGCTCCCACCCACCATGGGCAGGGGATACTCCTGAACCGTGGACACCGCCATGCCTTCCCAGCTATGAAATGGAGCGGAGGTAAATCCTTGCTCTCTTTTGCTGCTTCTGAACAGGTATTTAGTCACGGCAATGGGCCGAGTAGTCCCCTGGGCCCTCGTGACCCGTGCACATTCTGCTACTATGGAAATCAATTTAATCATCTCATGTATCTATAACTCACTTCTTCCCTGATGTGGCAAGATAGCTAAACATTGAAAGGTCAAGGTTCACAGCCAACCGGTGAAGGAAAAATGACGAGAGACTGAGGTCCTCATGACACTCAAGACAGTAATGTATGGTTCTAATGCTGGAGCCCACATTATGTATTTGTCCGGAGCTCTTCCACTCAGAGTGGACAAGGAGTGGAATGACGAGGAAGGGCAAGGTAGACAGTGACAATTCTGCAGCAGCTGGGTGTGTCTGTGTGTCCCTCTGTCCACTCCACAAACAGTCTGCCATCAGTGTGGCACGGACTGTGGACGGCCCTGTCAGATCTCTCTTCTAATGCACTGTGCTGAGTGTTCTTTGAAATTCCGACACACATATTGCTGTGCACTGTTTCAAGACAGTGTCTTGCAGACCTGGCTGGCCTTTAGTTTGAAGCAATACTCTGTGTCAGCCTTCTTCATGTTGAGACTGTAGATGTAAGCCACCATAACTCAGCTGCAAATTGTTTTTATATTAATCGACAAATTGAGTATTTAACTAAAAGAATTTGTGTGGTGTGGTGTGGTGTGGTGTGGTGTGGTGTGGTGTGGTGTGGTGTGTGGTGTGTGTGTGTATGGTGTTTGACTGTGTATGTATATATATATGTATATGTATATATATGATGTATGCATGTGTATGTGCACATGTATGTGTGTGTATATAGTGTGTATGCACATGTGCATATGTGTGGTGTATGGTGTGTGCACATGTGCATGTGTGTGAGGGTGTGCGTGTGTGTGTGTGTATGGTGTGGGAGTGTATATATGTGTGTATATGGAATGTGTGGGAGTGTGTATGTGTATATAATGTGTGAGTATGTATACACATAAGTGTATTGTGTGTGAGTGCATGTGAGTGTGTGTATATCTATGGTATGTGTGTGTGCACACACCTGTATGTGTGTGAATGGTGTGTGTGTGTATGGTGTGTATATGTGCATATGGTGTGTGTGTAAATGGTGTGTATGTGTATGGTGTGTGAGTTATGTGTATGTGTATATATGGTGTGTGTGCGTGAACACCTGTATGTGGGTATATGGTATGTATGTGAGTTTGCATGTGTGTGCATGGTGTGTGAATAGGTGTATGTGTGTGTATGGTGTATGACTGCATGTGAGTGTGTATGTGAGTGTATCTATGGTGCATATGTGTATGGTATGTGCATATGTGTGTGTGTGCAGACATGTATGTGTGTATATTATATGTGTGTGAGTGTACATGTGTATTATGGTCTGTGAGTGTAAATGGTATGTGCATGTGTATGATTTGTGTGCATGTGTGTGGTATGTGTGCATTTGTGTGTGTATAATGTGCAAGCATGTGCATGTGTGTATGGTGTGTGTGTGTGTGTGCACATGTGTGAGTGTATTTACCTAAGTAGAGGTCAGAGGACTCTCATGAGTTTGCTCTCTTTCCACTGTGGGGATCTGGAGACCAAACCAGGTTGTTAGGTGTGTGCAGCAAGGGCTTTTACCCCTGTGCTGGACAGTTTTATGTCACCTTGACACAAGTGAGAGTCTTCTGAGAGGAAGGAACCTCAATGGAGAAAACACTCTTGAGATTCTGCTGTAGCAAGTCTGCAGGGCTCGCTCTTTCTTTCTTTCTTTCTTTCTTTCTTCCTTTCTTTCTTTCTTTCTTTCTTTCTTTCTTTCTTTCTTCCTTCCTTCCTTCCTTCCTTCCTTCCTTCTCTCCCTCCCTCCCTCCCTCCCTCCCTCCCTCCCTCCCTCTCTCCCTCCCTTCCTCCCTCCTTCCCTCCCTTCTTTTCTTCCTAGACTTGGAGTTTATTAATTTTAAGTAACAATAATTTAAAAGGTACAATGGATTCTCATATTACAGAAACACATCTATACAATAAAGAAAGCTAGCCAGGGTCATAAGCTGCTATCTAGTAACATCAGTTAACGAGGAAGCTAGAGATCATTGTGAATTACCTCAGGGAACACCTGCTTTTGCTATTTTGATTTTTAGGAGATTTTCACATATGTACCCACCACTGACCTCAAACTCCCTAGGTGAGTTCTGGCCATTGCTCCCTTCCGTAAACACAGATTAATGCACATAAAGGCAGATTAAGGCTAACTAGCTGTTATCTACTGGTCTGTATTCCAGTCTGAAAGGAACACACACTAACATCTTGTACAGTACTGGTTTTCTGGTATTTAGGAATCCACTGGGTAAAGCCAGGTATGGTGGCAGAAGCCTTAATCCCAGTATTTGGGAGACATAGGCAAATTTGAGGATAACCTGGTCTACATAGCAAATTCCAGGCCAAGCCAGAGTTACATAGTTAAGACCCTGACTTAAAAAAAAAATCAAACCTGTGTGACGCTCATATTTAGGCAAATGTCAGAATGTACAGTACCATTGTAGTATTTGCAAATTTTAAGATAATACTGAGCATTTTTGTTAAACACATAGAGGTAAAACCTCATAAGATGTGTAGTTTAATCTTCTTTAAAATAAGTGGCTCAAGGTTCAAAACGAGAACAAATGCAGCTTTTAGGAGAGTGGATTTCAGCCCTGATTTTACCACTGACAGAGCAATACCATGCATGGGTCACTATTTGAAGCCCTACAAAGCCCTTTCAAGACTCCGTACTAACTAGAAATGGGACAAAGTACAACTTGAAAAAAAGAAAAATCCTCTTTTCACACAAATGAAGACAGAGTCAACCAGCAAGTGTAATCACATCTAGGTTTCAAGTTGGACGTTTTCTACACTGACCTCCGCTTAGGAACTGATCTAGGGACTGGCACTGGCAGGCTAGTGCCCAGGTTGCACAGGCCTGGCTTCAAGGCTGATGGAGCATTCAGTTTACTGAAGAACAAAGCCTGGGAATGACAGGCTTGCTCAACACTAACTTAGTCACTCAGCATTGTCTTAGTAGTGATTGAGGGGGAGGGCCCAGACCACGGTCAGTGGGGCCATCCCTGGGCTGGTGGTTATGGAATCTATAAGAAAGCAGGCTGAACAAGCCAGTAAGCAGCCCCCTCCATGGCCTCTGCATCAGCTCCTGCCTCCAGCTCCTGCCCTGTTTGAGTTTCTGCCTCTGTTTCCCTCAGTGGACTGTCACTCAGGATACATAGGCCACATAACCCTTTGCTCCCCAAGTTGCTTTTGGTCATGGTGTTTCATCTCAGCAATAGCAAACCTAACTAAGATACCCCATAAGCTATGTCACCGGTGACAGTGTCTTGCTATGTAAGTGTGGCTCGATGGGACCTCACATGCAGCCCTGACTGGCCCCCAACTTGCAGTAATCCTCCTGCCTTAGCCTCCTTTATGGCGAGATTACAATATGACCTACCTGATGTGCTACAATTGTTTTTGTTGTGAACACTCTCTTATCCCTCCCCATGATCCCCAGAGTCTGGAACATCACCCTCTGTCAGGTCCCTTGTCACATTTAGGGGCAGCTGCTGCTCTGCTTAGGAAAAGGCATTCGTGGCTAACGGAAACTTACAAGCACAGATGGATCATTCCAGAGTAAAAACCCTTACACATCCACCAGACCTGGCACTCTTTCCTTTCTCTCCAATTACAGCTGGTTCCTAAAAGTGCTACATATAGCTGAGATGGCAGACTAAGGCTAAAGAGGTCAGCAATGCCACACAGTGTGGCACACACCCTACAAAGTCTAAGGCAGGTCAGGAGACCAGAGAGGAAGGTTGCCTCTTGGGGCTCTGCTGAGGTAGAAGGAAGGAAGAAAAGCCTGCAGGATGGGGTCACAGGGGCGGGGGTGGGGTGCAGGGGGCGAGGACTGGACCATCATGTAACATAATGGGCACAGAGATTCTTACCATCAAGTCCTTGGTGTCACCGGTACTTGCTGTGGGCCTGTTTGTGGAGGAGCCTTGGAGAAGGAAGTTGCGGTTGAATGTCTTAATGGGGGTCACGGAAGATGCTTCGATTTTTTCAGCTAAAAAGGAAACAAAGAATAAGAACTAGGTGCCAGTAAGATGCTCAGTCAGGAGGGTTTGGCCTCATTTTTCCAAAGAAGAGGTTCAATAATTAAAGCATGCCGACCCGGCATGTATGCTTTCCTCAATGTGACCTGTCTCCCCTACCCTCAGCACGTTCTGGACCTCCTCATAAGCTACCTCACACTCATCTGTGAGCCAAGGTTTGCTTCTAGGGGGGACCCAAGGCGAGACACGTACGAACATCTGGAGAGATGGCTCAGGAGGGAGGAAGACTTGCCATGCTCGCGGTGGGATCCCAGTACCATGTAAAACAGCTTGTAACCCAGGAGGCTGCTGGGGTGATTGGCCACCAGTCTAGCTCCATACACACTCTCACACACATGGACACACATGCATACTACCTGTGTACATGCAATCTCATACAAATCATGCATGTACCCTCACACTCATACATACACTCAAACACATGGACACATACATCAACACACTACACACATATATGCACACTCTCATAAACTTGAACATATACTGACACACAAGAACATATTCATGCTTATGCACATTCCCTCACTCATGCACACGCTGTTACACACCAAGTCCATGCCCACACTCAAACACACACACAAACACACACACACCTCACACCCCACATGCGCACACCAGATACACACCCACATATCTTCACACTCATGTGGCCAACACACTGAAACACACTCACCTATAAACAGTTAAACACAGCTTCACAAACTCACACTCATACATATTTACAAAACACAAGCATACAGTCTCACATTCATGGACTCATTCACCTTACACATGTTCAAACACATTCATAATGCATCTACTCACAAGTGCACATACTCAAACATTCTCAGGCTCACATGCACACCCATATCCCCCACACACTCAAACCTCATATTCTCTTACACACTCAAACTCCCATACAATTCACCCTCACAGATTCATGTAACCTCCCCCCCTCAGCCTGAAATCTGGCTGATCAGGTTTGACTGTTATCACCAGGAGATCATGGGGGGGGTGTGTGGAGTCTGCCACCCTATCGTTCTGCCACTCCCTCTGCTACTACCTGCCGCCTAGCTGTTCCAGAGCCAACACGTGGTCACCTGCAACTGGACTCCAAGGATGATTTGGCGGGAATGGGCCCCTTCCCCTTCTTCATAACCCCATGTCTCCAAATAGTAAAATTGAACCTTGATCAGACTAATGTCTTGGTTCCATCCTTTCTTGCGCCGCCTAGTTCCCTCTTTTCTTCCAGATTCCAAGATGCCTTCCAGGCTTGAACCCAGACATGTGAGCTGCTGGTCGGACTCAACAGATTCACACATGAAAAAACCCCAAATCCCATAATACTTTCACAACACACAATCACATAACACATACACACACACACATGTACAAATCATACACTTGATATATTCCGCCACAGACACATCAATGCAGGCAATCACTCACATCTAATCTCACACTCACATAATACCCACACTCAGTTGCACACTGAGCCCCACACCCTCACATACACACTCACACCAGCCTCACACCCTCACATGTACACTCACACCAGCCTCACATTCACACATGCACACCACACTACCTTCATACACTACTCTCATTAACATAACTCACCTGCACACACTTACACCATCATACTCCCAGACTTTCACACATACACTTGCTCACCCAGGCACACTGACATACACCAACCTTCTCACACCTTTTGGGGGTTGGTCTGGTGCTGCTGTGTATCCAAATGCTAAATGCTGGCCCCCAAGACCTATCTGGCTGTCCTTGTCAGTAAGATCCTCACATACACCGAGTGATGCTACACAAACCCTGCTCCCCAGTTTAAAGTTAACTGGTTAATAAAAGGCTAGAGCTTGTGATTGGTCAGTAGAGAGAAAAAGGCGAGAGTTGAGGGTTGAGTGACAGGTCTCAAGTAGGGAACAGGAGGGAGAAGAAGGAGAGAGAGAGAGAGAGAGAAAGACAGAGAGAGAGAGAGACAGAGAGAGACAGAGAGAGAGACAGAGAGACAGAGAGAGAGACACAGAGAGAGAGAGAGACAGAGAGAGAGACACAGAGAGAGAGAGACAGAGAGAGAGAGAGAGAACTAACCATGAGAAGGGTCCATGAGCATGTGGCCAGGAGAAAGCAGTAAGTAGCAAGCGATATATACGGCTGGGATGTAAGTTAGCATAGCTCAAGACCTACCCAATCTAGGCTTACAGCATGTTAATCAAACAACAAGATCATGTATTTTATACGGGCTAGCTAGAATATTAGAATCCATTCTACACACATCCATTCTACACTCGTCCTCATGCACGCCTTCTCACACACTCAAGTAAGATGGATTAACACAGTCCCTAGGGAGATGGCACACTGGATCCGGCCCTCACACTTTCACACACTCAGGGCCCAGGTTCTCCCAACAACCCCAGCTTGCTGTTTTAAGTGCAACATACCTTTCACAGGAGGGGCAGGCAGTTTCCTCCTCTGCTGCCTCGACGTGTCTATAGTTTGTACCTACAGAGAAACACGGCTGTCAGTACAGCTCTGCAGATCCTAGATATTTGGCACCTTCCAGGTCATGTGATATTCTATTGGGGGCGTGAAAGGCAGACACACCTGGCTCCTTTGCTTCTGGTCCCGTCTTCGTGTGAGACGCACACACGGTGCTATGTTTAAGCCAGCGATGGTCAGGGCTGAAATGCGGCTCTCGATGTCCGAGATCTTCATGCAACAGAAAGAAAAGGTCAGTAAATACCGAAAGGAAGAATCCTGGTTGAAAATGCTACAAACTATAAAGAATGAATGAATCTGCTTTTATGTCTGCTTATTCATTCATTCACTCATTTCTGTTTTTCTTTTTGAGACAGGGTCTCATGTAGACCAGGCTGGTCTGAAACTTGCTATGTAGCTGAGGAGGACCTTGGACTCCTGACCCTCCTGCCTTCACCTCCTAAGTGCTGGGATTACAGGTGTGCACTTCAACACCTGGCTCTTTCATTCATTTAAATCCTACCAGTGACTGGTCTATCCACCGCTACAATGAAAAGACAAAGCAGAGGAAATGCATACATTTAAATTTCTAGTTTTACAGTTCTAGAGTATGTCAACAGACCTATTAGTGTATGCACAAGGATAATTCAAAGCCCTGGAACACTTTGGGAAAGGTAGTCCAGAGCCACCTAGGTCCTAGTGAAGTCTTCTATTCAGGCTAGGATAAGGTTTTAGTTTGCTCTAAAAAGGAACTGGAGCCTTGGTCCTTAGGGAAATGCTGCTGAGGTAATAAAAATGTCAAAAAGCAAGACCCACATTGGTGTTATAGTGGCATGGTTGGTACAGGCGTAACCAACTATTTCCTGAGTGGATTTAAGGCCTTTTCCACGGGAGGGAAATTATGCCCTGTTCTGTAAACCTGGCCAAACACCCGTGGTTGCAGAGGCCCCAGGCCCCAGGAAAGGACCTGTCATTATTTTGCTAAATAGACATAGCTTCAAATGGCCTTCTAAATACTTATCTTTTTATATTCATAGCTTAATGCAGCTTCCATTTGCCATCAAAGAAGCTCCTGTTGGTAGTGGTCAGTGGTTAATACGAGACTCACAACTGGCCAAAGTGCAGAAGCAGAAGTGGGAAGAGTTTAAGAGCATCTCTGGCTTGCTTGTTCTATGAGACAGCCTCTATCACTGGCTTGGAATTAGACAGTTTAGTTAGACTGGCTGGTCGGCAAGCCCCAGTGATAGGCCTGTCTCCATCTCCAAAGTAGTGGGATTACAACCTTATTTTTTTCCACTATTTTTAAAATGTGGAATCATGCCCTCACGTTTGCAAGACAAGTAGTTTACCAATGGTACCCTCTCCTCAGACCTGGCCAGGATGCAGTTTTAAGGTATTAAGGACAGTAGCAATATCAGGGATTTGCAATGAACTCCTGTCGCTTATTTTGTTAATATTTATGTATTTATAAATGTGTGTGCGTTGGGGTGGTGCACACACCATGGTACACACGTGTAAGTCAGAGGACAACTTTGTGGAATTGTTTCTCTGGTTCTTTCCTTCTGTCTTCAGGAGGGGTTCCTGGGGGGAGACGCCAGGTTTCCAGGCGTGTGCATACATGTAAGTGCATCCTGCCTTTATCCGCTGAACCATATTGCTGGGGTTCCTGCTGCTTCTTAACCCAGAGAAATGTAAGGACCTCACACTTTCTAAAAATTAATTTATGTATCTTAAGACAGCAGCATCTCATGTAGCCAAAGCTAGCCCTAAAATTGCCCTGTAGCCAACGATGACCTTGAACTCCCAATCTTAATCTTCCTTGACACTCACATTAGAGACAAGGACCACCATGCCTAGCTATGGTGGGTGCTTTATAAAGGAAATAAGACGACATGGGCTCCTGAGAGACTGCTCACAGATCCCAGTTAGTCAACGGTTTACACTATGGCCAGCTCCAATCCACAGGAGACAAGGGCACCTTCACAAAGGCCACAAAGAAGCGGCTGGAGAAAGTGGCAGATGAGAACACGCAGTGGAAACAGTCATAACTACGTTCTGCTGCTGAGAACTGTGTGCCATCCCTTCATTCCTTTCCTTACCCCCCCTTAAAAAGATTTTTTGCTCACGTTTACAAATGTGTGTACTTTGTGTGGATTTGTGCACAGGCCTGCAAGTGCCCGTGGAGGTCAGGAGAGGGCACTGAATCCAAGGAGCTGGAGTTACCGGCGGTTGTGAGCCACCTGACGAGGGTGCCGGGCTCACAGCCCAGGCCCTCTGCAAGGATGGGATGTGCTCTCCCTGCTGAGTCATTGCTTCAACTCCGACTCCATTTTTGTTAAGTGTCAGAAGTCATTCCTTCAGGCTATGACAGCTGTGGCCTGACCTGCATGTAGCTTTGAGTCTCTGGTAAGGAAGCAGCAGGGAGCAACCCACAGAATGAAAGAGGTGGCCTTGGGATGGATGGGAGGAGACCAGCATAAAGCATGAATGTGTGTGCATGTGTACAGTTTGTAAACACACACACACACATACACGTTAGGATGCACATACATGTATGCACACGTACTGTAGGTGCCAGGGGCTGACATTGCAATTGCTCTCCACCATGTGTTTTCAGAGAGTATCTCTCATCGAACCTAGAGCTCATGGATCTGAGTCGACTGGCTGGCCTGTGAGCCAAGAGCTCATGGATCTGAGTCGACTGGCTGGCCTGTGAACCTAGAGCTCATGGATCTGAGTCGACTCGCTGGCCTGTGAGCCAAGAGTTCTTGGATCTGAGTGGACTCGCTGGCCTGTGAACCCCAGGGATACCTGAACTTCCGCCCCTCCAGCACTGGGATTACAGGTATCTGTCACCGTGGCCAGCTTTTTGCCTGGGTGCTGGAATCTCGGGCCTCAGGTTTGAGGCAAGCACTTTACTGGTCTTAAAGTAAGCCCAAGACTGATGACATAGACCTAAGATCTGGTACAGGAGGGAGATGTCCATTTTAGAAGAGGTTTGCAGGCTGGAGAGATGGATTGCTGGCTAAGGGCACTTGTTGCTCTCCAGAGTTTTGACTTCTGTACCCACACAGTTCTTCATAGACACCCAGAATTTCAGTTCTAAGGGATCCAATGATTTTGCCTGACCAAGTATGCATATGGTGCATATACATACATACATGCAGGAAAAAAACACACATAATTTTTTTTTTAATTAAAGAAAGAAAAGGTCTTATCCAGTCCTTTGCAATAGAAGGCCAGCTCTATGCAACTGCACTGGAGATGACCATCCTTGGTAGGCATCAATGACTTTGAAATGGATCTATGAAGTGGGAGCTACTATTGTAACCTGGACAGAGAGGAGGGGGCTCACCTGGAGTTCGGCGTGGTGCACCTGGGCTGCAGCTGCAGCCACCTGGTCCTCCAGGTCTGCCAGCTCCGTCTCGCCAGTGCTGCTGTGGATGCAGCGGGCAGCGTCTTCCAGCTCACTCAGCTGGCCCTCCAGCCCATACACGGTGCCCGCTGCCAGGTACACCTGCAGAGACAGCACAGCTCTGAGCCCAGTGGACTGCGACTGACCAGGTTCTTTGAAGGGACACCAGAAAGCTGGACTCAATACAAGGGGAGAATTGAGAGCCCCTACTTATCAACACTCTTCACACTTGGATGGGGGCAGGAAGCCTCTGACATCTCTCCTCTCCTCCAAGCACTGAAATATTCATGGTGGGGTAGTTTTGGAATCATTTACATGAAATGTGCCTGTTTAAGCATGGTAACAGACAAACATTACCGGGTAAATTGGAAGTGGTGGTGACAGCGATGTCCCTGTCATCACTCATTTTTACCAGGGCTGTATCTACCCCAAACTATTACTCATACTTCCAACCCTGTTATCTGTCAATGTTCCTCCTTTTTTTTTTTTTTAAAGAAGTATTTATTTTTATCACAGCTAAGACAAAGCAATAGGAAACAGATCGGAGCCCTGAGTAGTCAGACACTCATGGTTTTACTTTGTGTTTTCTGAAACTCCGTTTTCCTGTCTCTGTGGGGAGGGGACACAGGGGTTTGTCACTGAGCTCAGCTAAGTAAGAGCCTACAACCAAAGTGATGGGGCTTGAAGGGCAGGAGAAGGGAGCAGTGGTGACATGTGTATTGACCCAAGAACCAAGGCAGGAAAGTCATATGACTTATCCTTCAAAATCTCATTTATGTGTGTGGGGTAGGTGTGTGCACATGTGTGCACCACAGTGTGTGTGCATGCATGTGTGTGCGTGCATGTGGATGTGTGTGTGTAGGTCAGGGGATGGCTTGCAGGAGTCAGTTTTCTCCTTCCACCGTGTGGGTCCAAGGGGATTGAACTCATATTGTTAGACTTGGTGGCAAGTTTCTTCACCCACTGAGTCATGACTTCACCCACTTGCTGGCCCATATTTAACTCTTTGAATGTTCAGGTGACTCTAAAGATAGATACTGTCAAAACCACTGTGCTAACAATGAGAATATTTTATATCCCGAGAAAACCCAGTGTCATCCCTAGTCTCACAGCTGGGATGAGGCAGAGCCTCGACATGAGCAGTGGAGAGCAGAGGAGAGCCGGTGTAGGTCCTACACTTCTAAGTCCCTACCCTGAGGTGCTATGAGCCTTAGTCTCTGTTGGAATATTATCAAGTTTCACAATTCAGCACTCGGACCAGACACATACTGTGATACACTGGTGGATGGTGTTTTAGTCTAGGCTTGATGTAACGGAAGTCAGTATGCCACTCCATAAAATGTTTCTCCAACCTGCTAAAAAGCAGCCTGCTCCAAAGCTGCCTGGGATTGCTTGCTTAGCAAAGGCCAGCATTGTGTAAAAACAATGGTTACTTTGCATTGTCTGTGTCCAGTTCAAACTGGCCACTGCTGCCTGTGACCTCCCTCCCCCAACTGCCTGCTAGTTCAGCGAGTCCCTCAGAGGGGCTGAGAGATGGGGATGGGTGTTCATTAAGGAAGGGCTCTGGGGCTGGAGAGATGGCTCAGTGGGTAAGAGAAATGACTGCTCTTCCGAAGGTCCTGAGTTCAAATCCCAGCAACCACATGGTGGCTCACAACCATCCATGATGAGATCTGATGCCCTCTTCTGGGGTGTCTGAAGACAACTACAGTGTACTTACATATAATAAATAAATAAACCTTTAAAAAAAAAAAAAAAGGAAGGGCTCTGTAGTCGAAGTCCCGGGACAAAGAGCACTGCCTAGAGATTCTAGGAGGTGTGTGTGTGTGTGTGTGTGTGTGTGTGTGTGTGTGTGAGAGAGAGAGAGAGAGAGAGAGAGAGAGAGAAAGAGAGAGAGAGAGAGAGAGAGAGAGAGAGCGAGCACATGTCTACATGTCTGTATACATGAGTAGGTAAGAGAACAATCTTGCTATGACTTCCCAGTCTCTGCTCATCTTGATTGTTGAGACAGTGACTCTCATTGAGTAGAATGGCTGGCCAGTGGACTCCAGGCCTGCCTGTCTCTGCCTCACAGTACTGGAGATGGAGTTCAGGTCCTCAGTTTCCCATGCATGCACTTAGAACGGACCAGCTGGACTCCATTTTAAGGCTAGAGGCCATCTTGTTATAAGGTCAAAATAAGTTCATTCCTATTTTCTGTAAAACTTGGTTGGCCATGTCTTGACCCATTTTCTGGAGTTTGACATGTTCCACACCCACTACTCTGACTATAAACTGACCACCACCCCAATAAGATAAGATGTTCTGCCAAATACATTTGAGATGTTCAGTAATCTTCCCACATACACATAACCCCAAATCCCCAAACCCTTGGAAAGTCCCTAGACTTGAAGTTTGAGAACTCTAAAACCTCACTGCTCCTATGTTCAGGACTGACCTCTCAAATTGAGTTTAGGGACAGGTAGTTGCCAGACCAGCTACATTTTGCACATTTATAAAACCTTCTATAAATTTGGTTAATTTGGGTGGTGGTCTTTACTCTAGTTCAGTGGGATTAACATTTATCCTACTGAGCTACCACCCCAGATCCCAATGTCACCTTAGCCACACTACCCCAGCCTCATTGCCACCCTAGCTCCACTGTCACCCCAGCCCCACTCCAATCCAAGCCCCATGTCTAGGGGTCTCTTAGGCATGGATATCAATTTTTACAAAAAGAACAAATGTTCAGGATAGAGTGGACCCTTTAGCATCTTGTTAGATTGCAGCGTCCATAAAATATACCTTTGTGGCCCAGTCGATGGTAGTATTTTTTTCCTTTGCTCACAAAGGGTAGATAGCTACTTAAATGACCATGGCTACTGCCATGAGTTTTGGGGCCACCTCCCTTTTGGGGCTTTGGGGCAGCAAGAGAATCTTGGGAAGGACTGATGTCCTCTGCTCCATCCTGTGGACAGGCATCCCCAGTGTGCCTGCGGCCGGCAACTGGTTGTAAAGAACACAGGCAACAAGAACCGAAGCTAAAAGAAAATTGGAAAGTGTGCGTGTGCGTGTATGAAAGAGTGTATGCGAGTCTGTGAGAGTGTGTGTGTGAGCATGTGTTAGAGAGTATTGTGTATGTGTGTGAGAGAGAGAATATGTATGTATGTGTGTGTGTAAGAGATTGTATATGAGTGTGTGAGTATATGTGAGAGTATTGTGTATATGAGAGAGAATGTGTGTGAGTGTGAGAGTATGTATGTGAGAGAACGTGTGTATGTGTGTGAGAGCGAGAGACTATATGTGTGTTTGAGTGTGTGTATGTGAGAGAATATTGTGTGTATGAGAGAAAATGTGTGTGTGTACGAGAGAGTGTGTGTTAGAGAGTATTATGTGTATGAGGGAGAATGTGTGAGAGTATGTGTGTGAGTATGTGTGTATGAAAGAGTGTGGGTGTGGGTGTGGGTGTGAGAGAATATGTGTATGAGCGTGTGTGAGAGTATATGTATGTATGAGAGAATATATGTTGAGTGTGTGAGAGTATGTGTGTGTGTATGAAAGAGTCTGAGTGTGTAAGAGTATATGTGTGGGTATGTGTGTGAGAGTAAGAGATAGTATTTGTGTAGGAGAGTGAGAGTGTGTGTTAGAGAGTATTGTATGTATGAGAGAAAAGGTATGTAAGAGTATTTGTATGAGAGCGAGTGTGTGAGTGTATGTGTGTATGAGTGTGAATGGGTGTGGGTGAGTGTGTGTAATCATACATTAGCACAAGTTGACATTGTCTTAGAGCAAAATAGATGAGACAGGTCCTCAGGTGGGCGTAGGAGGGGACAGGGACCAGACTCCTCCCTTAGTCATCTCTTCCTCTTACTTCCCTGAGTAAATCCTGAGATGGCTCATCTTGTTGTTCACACTATAGTGTGAGACCCTGTTGTTCACACTATAGTGTGAGAACAGCTGTGCTTCCTGCTCTCTGCGGATCCTTTTGAGTCTGTCTCTATCCTTCACTGCCCTGATGTCTCCTGTTTACCCGACTACATGTAATGATTCATGGTTTTAAAAAAAAGATTTGTTTTTATATTATGTATATATATATATATATATATGCTTTGCTTGCATACATGTAAGTGCACTCTGTATGTGCAGTGCTTTTGGAGGGCAGAAGAGGGAGACAGACTCCTTGAAACTGAGCTTATAGGAAGTAGTGAATTGTCACATGGGTGCTGGGAATAGAACTCAGGTCCTCAGGAAGAACAGCCAGTGCTTTTAACTACTGAGTCCTCTACCCAGGCCCTGGTGGTTGGTTTTAATTGTCAACATGATACAATCTAGAATGATTTGGGAAGGGCGTCTCCATGACGGGTTGTCTAGATCAGGTTGGTTTGTGGGGATTATCTTGATTCGTAGGAAGACCTGCCTACCATGGGTGGCACCACTCCCTAGGCAGACTGTACAGCTGAGCACCAGCATGGGTGCATTTATTCACTGCTCTTGACCGTGGATAAAACATGACAGGCTACTTCAGATTCCTGCACCATAACTTCCCCACAGTGGTGGGCCACTGCCTGGAACTGTGAGTAGAATCAGCCCTTTCTCCCTCAAGTTAGGTTATCACACCAACAGGAAATGAGATGAAGACACTGATCTATATGACTTTCATGACCATGCCTCCTTGGCCAGTTGGACACACCAGCACAAGGTTAAAGGCAAGACGGCATCAGAGTTGTGCTGGAAGCCCACTCTCCGATGACCGAAGCGAGCTTCCGCTGGTGAGGCACTCTCCCAGGCTCCAGCCTCCTCAGCTCTGCTTGTGCCACCTAGGGATGGTACAGCCTTCTCCGTCCTACTCTCTCAGCCCTCTGGTAATTCTTAACTTTGTCCACACCTTAGTTAAAAGTTTCTTTACAAATCTCTCCGCTCCCTGCTAGACCCCAGTAGACACAGCTGGACTCTTCTCAGAGGAATTTGAAATCTGAGAGACCCAGGTTTTTTTCTGCCCAAGGAACTAAACTCTCAGTGTGTGCAGCTGGGGAGGGTGAGAGGAGTCCAGAGTGAGCTAGACTTTAGGGGAGACAACAGCTGATCTTACAGAGCTAACGCAATGGAGACTGTGAGCCTCTGAATTTCCTGGGCTCGCCTCTAACCAAGTTAACAAGCTATTTATGAAAAGGTTTCTTTGTTCTGTCTGGTGTAGCCCCCACAGCCTCAGAAGTATTTCCAAGGGTGAGTATTCAAAATAGAATGTTCTCGTTTATCTGAGAGTCTTGGCTCACAGCAGCCATACTGAGAAGGAAAGAGAAAATGGGAAGGTTTGGTCCCCAGCACAAAGGCCAGCGGGGGATGGGGCGGGGGAGATAAAGGATGAAATTCACTTTTTACACTGCAGACCAACAAAAGCCTTGATTTAATTAAACCAGCTGCAGCCAGGGCTGCTCTCAGGGCTGCTCTCAGAGGCAGCCCTGCCTTTTCCTGTTGCTCAGCTGCATTCCATCCTGGGCACATCAGGGGGAGCCCTGCTGCCCAGGGCTCTATGATCTGTTGGATTGGAAAGCTGAGGTGAAAAAAAAAAAAAAAAAAACTTTCCCACTCTTACTCAACGCTTTACCAAATTCAGTGGCGCATGGTGTCCTCTCTTCTGAGGTAGAGATGAAAAGCTTGAGGTGGGGGAGGGGAGGCAGGCATTCCTAGGCATTCTTCTGGAGAATGGGACAGGGCTAGAGCAGCGTTGAAGAGGGGAGCAATTGGCTGCAGACTGCAGATGGTACCTGAGGAGCAAGACCCCCGGGTGCCCTGGGGGCTTCTGATATCCTGCATCAGTAGGTAAGTGGGTGTGTCCTGAAGTGAAAATATTAATGACCCACCCCTACCCTTATAAAATAACCACACAATCATCCTATGCCATGGAAGTGCACACAAGGCCTCAGTTTCAATATGGTTTTGGCCGACAGGTATGTTCTAAATACAAGGAGAGAGAACTGACCACTGTCATTGTGTCTGTGAGCGTGCGTGCGTGCGTGCGTGCGTGCGTGCGTGTGTGTGTGTGTGTGTGTGTGTGTGCATGCAAGAGGGCACCCGGGGGTGTTGCTCCTCAGGTACCATCTGCAGTGCATTTTGAGACAGAGTCTCTGACTTGGAACTTACCCAGCGAGGCTTACTAACTAGAAAGCTCCAGGTCTCTGCTTCCCCGGCCTGGATGACAAGCACAACCCACCATGTCTGGCTTTTCTACATGAATTCTGAAACTCAGGCCTTTGTGGTTGCAAGGTAAACACTTTACCCACTGAGCTATCCCCTAGCCTGGAACCGAGTCCTTTTATCAGCTACCCTCTTCCCAGCAGTGGAAAGACTCTATAGCTGCCCACTGGGTCAATCTTGTTTTCTACGTACTCCCCCTCAACAAAGATTCCTGCTTGCCTAAACTTTAGTGCGAGCAGAACCATCGTCTCCTGGGCTCACCCATGAAGCTTTGAGATAAAGTATTATCTAATGTAATCTTGCCCAGTCACTCTGGCCAGAGCCCCATCCCCGATAGAGGACCACCCATAGCTCATTATGTTTCTGTCCCTACTTGTCCCCAAATGATGGTTACACCACCCTGGCCGATCTTCAGCAGGAATCTGGTTAGGTTTGTTTGATCTGACCCCTTAAGGTCAGTTGGGCAATCTTCTATCTCTTCACCCCGTCTCTGCTTCTCAGCTATCAACTCCCCATCACCCAGGTCATACCAGGGGCCTACCTCAATCTCTTCCCCAGTACAAGACCCCACTGCAGAGGACTCTGTGCCTATTGATCACAACAGTCCTGAAGAAAGCCTGGCTCTCTGTAGCACACACCACTGAACATTCTTTACTTTATCTCTCTGTCTGTCTGTCTGTCTGTCTCTCTGTGTGCATGAGCAGGCACATGTGCTTTGCGTGTGAATGCTCATGTAAGTGCAAGCCCAAGGTTGGTATCAGGAACCATCCCTCCATGACTCTTCTACCACCTTATTTACTAAGGCAGAGTCCTCAGCCAAAGCCAGAACTAGTCAAGACAGCTAGTTTGACAGCTAGTTTGGCAGCTAGTTTGACCAGCCAGCTCACTCTGGGCTCCCCACACCGTTCTGAATTACAGATTGGAATTATGCACACACCTCTGCATCTGCCTGGCATTTATTGTGGGTTTCTAGGGACCTAGACCTTAGTCTTCACACTTGTGTGTACTTCAGCCTCTGACCCAGCTCCTCATTCCCTGATTTTTCTTCTTTAACACCCTCCCTATCCCCAAAGCCTCACGAGGCACTGATTCTCTACATCTCAGGACATTCAGCTTGCACACAGTAGGATTGAAGCGTTTGCTGGCTGTAGAGAAGTCCAGGTCCAAGATGCTACATTCACCTGCGAGGTCTCTGCAGCATCAGGATGAAGCTACTCTGAGATCAAAGTCATGCTTCCCTCTTCCCTTCCCTACGCCATCCTGTACCATCTTCCTTAAGGGAGAAGAAGTGGCCTGGCCACTGTCTGTAACTAGGCAAAGCTGGAGTCTCAGTGGGTCTCCTAACTCTTCATATAGAAAGGCACCCTTGGGGCCACATAGGGAATTGATAACAGAAAAGCAGATGGCATCCTCTGGGCTCTGCTCCCTTCCTCATCTCCTTCTCAATCTCCTTACTCCATCAGCTCCTGATTTGATTCTTGCGTCTGGCAGCCCTGCCTCAGCCCTTTCCCAAGAACACACCAGGCATGTTGTTGTATGAATTGGGATCAGCTACAGTTCTCTTTCTCCTTCACATATGCTCACTCTCGACTGGGCACATTCACACCCTCTTACGTTTTCTTCCAAGGACGTCAGCTGCTTGTCCAGTCTCACTTGGTCTGTCCCAAGAGGAAACATCCCGTTTTCTCTGTCAGTGGAGACTGGGGGGATCTCCCAGGGCCCTGCAGACTCTGCGATCAACTCCTCGGTAGCATTGATGACCTTCAGGACTTCTGTGGAGATGTTGCAGAGAGAAACAGCAGAACACTTCTGTTTGGCCCAATGACAGAGGGGGACAGAAGACAAGAACAGCACATTAACAAGGACAAGGAAATCCTACAGTGTCCTGGCACCGTCACAAGGTCAGCTCTGTAATCACATACACATGTATCACACACACCACCCACACTCACACACATTCACACACACACTCACACAGACACACACACACACAACACATATACAATACATTCCACATACACTCACACACTCATTCACACATACTCATACTACACACACACCACACACACATTCACTGAACACACCACACACACTCACACACCACAAACACACACATCACACACACTCACATCACATACATCTAATACATACTACATATACTCACACCATACACATACAATATATATCACATACACACACACTCATACAAAACACACACCACACGCACATTCACACACACTACAAACACAAACACCACACACACTCACTCACATCCATTAATTCACTCACACACACTCACACACCACACACATTACACACACACACACACACCACACCACACATTCCAATATACTCCCACACTCACTCACACACATATCATGCACTCACTTTCACATGCACACCATACACATACATACACACACATACACACATCTGCTGAAAGAGTGGGACATAAATCTACACAGGGAGCTGAAGAGATAGCTTAGTTGTTAAGAACATTGACTGCTCTTACAGAGGACCCGGGTTCAATGTCTAGCAGCCATGTAATGGCTCACAATCACCTGCAAAATTTCAGCTCTCTTCTGAAAACATTCTTACTCACTAAATAGAATGAATCTAAAAACAACAATACTAACACACGGTAGCAGGGAACCCAGAGGAGGGCCTGATGTGACTTGGATTCAGTCTGGTGACTCAGTGAGTGACTCCAGGTCAGAGGGGTGGGTGGAGGAAGCAGAACCTGAGGCTGAGCTCTCTGTGTTCTGTGTTTATTATCAATCACTTTATTTCCTAGATGATATTTTCTCAGTATCACTTTGTTCACACCACATCTACGTGTGAAACGGCATCTACAGTGTGGTCCTGAGGGTGGCTTTCTGTATGAGGAGTTAGGAGACCTGCTGAGACTCTAGCTTTGTCTATGATGGGACCTTAGCCAGGCTGCTCCTCGGTTCTAGAACTTACTCTGTCATACACACATGAGGGTACTGGCAACGAACTCTTCTGAGCAGGCATTGTGTGCTAGCTCACATGGATCAAGCTAGCCTTTGTTTTCCTCTCTAAACAGGAAGCAACATATGCTAGCCTCCCTTGCAGCTAGGGCTGGTCCACTGACAGATCACTGAGGAAGCCAACTACTTTCTATAAATATTCTTTTCTGCTTATTTTCAAGTGTATGTTTAAGGTGTGCATGTCTGTGGGTGCACGAGTGTGTAC
Source organism: Mus musculus (assembly GCF_000001635.26). Lineage (NCBI taxonomy): Eukaryota > Metazoa > Chordata > Mammalia > Rodentia > Muridae > Mus > Mus musculus. The sequence goes on along the minus strand of NC_000075.6, from coordinate 120,452,119 downwards.
AGGTGTGCGGAGCCCCAGGGTTGACACTAGAATCTTTCCTCATCACTTGCTTTCCACCTTATGCACTAAGGTGGGGTCTCCCTCAAACCCTGAGCTTTCCGACAGCTGTAATCTCACTACCTCGATTGCTCTGGAGATTCCTTGTCTCCAGCTTCTGAGAGCTGTCCATGGGCATGTACACGGGCTTTGGGGACTCAAACCCCAGTCCTCACACTTGCTGATCCTGTGGCAAGGGTTTTAACCACTGAGCAAAGCCCCAGACCTACAGCTCCTGGGAGTGGCTTCTACTTCTGGTTCTGTCTCATTGGAGGAGGCTTCAGGCAACACCCTCCCTTCAACAAAGATTGCAGGGTTCAGAGATGAGTGAAGGGTTGAGGCTAGGAATGAAACGGAGCATTCCTTGACTTCATGGCCTGCCTTGACCCCACCCTTACAGCCTGTCACACACACTCTGTCCTAGTCCTCGAGGGTAGACGGACTTGTCACGCGATCCGAGGTGGGTTTCCTCTGAGGTGTGAGGGAGAAGTCTCACATTTCACTTGCCAGGTCAAAGGCTTAAGGGCCTGGACCACACCAAAAGAAAAATGGCCCACATCACACGCAAACCAACAGTAATAAGATCGGAGGTTTTTAATCTTATATAGAGTCACATGTTATCCATATGTTGTAGGTGATGGTCTCTAGCAAATGGTAGATTTTGACAGAGTACCTGCTGTCATTCACTGAATCTGATACATCTGTCAGTGAGTTGGAAGATTAGATATTTTATACACTGTAGGACGTTTTCCTTTCAATAGACCATGTATGTTTTGATTTCTGTTTTATACATAAAAATTATAAAAATAAATTCACTGAAAACTTTTACATTCTTAAACGCAAAACCAACCAACCAAACAACCAAAAACCAACCCTAGAAGTTTTCTGCTGTTTGGAGTCCCAGTTAATGGCCATTGGGGAGTGCAAACTGGAATCTTTGTACAACTTCTCTGTGGATCACCTAGAAGTGGCCTGTTTACCTGGGCCTGGGGTGGGGGTGGGAAAGTTGAGCTCGCAGGACTTAATGCGCTCTCCTTAGTGAGAGGAGCAGGACACCTGACCTGATGCCCTGGTCACTCACTGGTTCAGCCAGATCCACCAGAGGACTTCCACAGCTAAGTCTGCTCCTTGTGTGAATAGCCCGTCCTTGCCTGGTGTAACAGTTAAGATGACCCTCCAAAAGTTTGGTATGAAGTTATAATGAGCACTGCATAGGGTTATTGATGGGGAGATAGAGAGGTGGCTGGCAGGGAACCCCATGTTCAGCAGAAATAAAAAGCTAAAGACTTCTTTAGTTTCTGTTGTACCGGACTCTGGAGCAATGGACTGAATGAGACAACAAAGCAGGATTTGAGTGCCCAGAGAGGGTGCTTCATTAAGGCCATCTACATTCCTCTAGGCACGAATTATAAGATGGATCAAATGTGATGGTCATGGCGTCAGACAAGGAAGAGGCAAAACACATGCAGGTGGTCAACTAATGAACTAAGGGGCCAGGCCAGTGTGAGGCTCTGTTTGAAAAAAAACCAAAAACCAAAAACTGGGTAGTTAGGAACTGAAGTTAGGAACTGAAGGCACTTGAGGCTGTCCTCTGGGATACACACACACACGAGAGAGAGAGAGAGAGAGAGAGAGAGAGAGAGAGAGAGAGAGAGAGAGAGAGAGAGAGAGAGAGAGAGAGAGAGAGAGAGAGAGAGAGAGAATGCACTTTCATCTTTTGCCACCAATATTTCTAAGAGGAAAAAGGGACTTGGATTCCACATGAGTCAGAATTCAGAACAGTTTAGTAGACATGTCCAGCCTGCAGTCTTCATCCAACATGCCAGGATGAGGCCAAGCCACACAACCCAGCTGAGAGCCACCCACGGATGCACTCCTGATCTGAGCCCACCAGGACTGCGTGGCACACGCTCAACATATCAAGAAAGAATATACAGCATAGCAGAACCCAGACCCATGCTCTGCCCATTGCTTTCTGTCCCAAACTACAGATGCTTCCAATTAGCAGAGCAACAAGCAAGGAAACTGGTCCCCAAATGCCTGAATTTCACAGATTCGTCTCTTTTTTAAAGGTAAGAAAAGACACTCCATATGTCCCCACAAAGAGCTGACAGAAATCTGCAAGGAGAATAGTCCAAGTTGTTTCAGTTCTCATGAACAGAAGGCCCTTGGTGGCACCTCCAAAACCCACCAAATGCACTCTCCAACAGACTCACTCACGCCTCTGAAGAGTGACTTTGTAAAAGATGGGGTACAGAACTGTGTGAAGAAGTTGGGGCATAATCTTAATAAATTAGCATATGTAATAAACAGATACAACACATATATCAGAGATCAGAGGAGAGCTGACCTCTAGGAAGGACTGAGGGATGCGTGTATGTGCACATGTGTGTGCCTCTGTGTGTGTGTGTGTGTGTGTGTGTGTGTGTGTGTGTGTGTGTGTGTATAGGCCAGAGGAAAACCTTATAGCTGGAAATCCTCAAGAACTATCCAGTTTGTTCTTTTTTTTTTTTGTTTGTTTGTTTTGTTTTTTCGAGACAGGGTTTCTCTGTGTAGCCCTGGCTGTCCTGAAACTCACTCTGTAGACCAGGCTGGCCTCGAACTCAGAAATCTGCCTGCCTCTGCCTCCCAAGTGCTGGGATTAAAGACATGCACCACTATGCCCGGCTTCTTTTTTTTTTTTTTAATATTTTTTATTAGGTATTTTCCTCATTTACATTTCCAATGCTATCCCAAAAGTCCCCCATACCCCCCCCCCCACTCCCCTACCCACCCACTCCCACTTTTGGGCTCTGGCGTTCCCCTGTACTGGGGCACATAAAGTTTGCAAGTCCAATGGGCCTCTCTTTCCAGTGATGGCCGACTAGGCCATCTTTTGATACATATGCAGCTAGAGTCAAGAGCTCCGGGGTACTGGTTAGTTCATAATGTTGTTCCACCTATAGGGTTGCAGATCCCTTTAGCTCCTTGGGTACTTTCTCTAGCTCCTCCATTGGGTGCCCTGTGATCCATCCAATAGCTGACTGTGAGCATCCACTTCTGTGTTTGCTAGGCCCCGGCATAGTCTCACAAGAGACAGCTATATCAGGGTCCTTTCAGCAAAATCTTGCTAGTGTATGCAATGGTGTCAGTGTTTGGAAGCTGATTATGGGATGGATCCCTGGATATGGCAGTCTCTAGATGGTCCATCCTTTCGTCATAGCTCCAAACTTTGTCTCTGTAACTCCTTCCATGGGTGTTTTGTTCCCAATTCTAAGAAGTGGCAAAGTGTCCACACTGGTCTTCGTTCTTCTTGAGTTTCATGCGTTTAGCAAGTTGTATCTTATATCTTGGGTATCCTAAGTTTCTGGGCTATTATCCACTTATCAGTGAGTACATATTGTGTGAGTTCCTTTGTGATTGCATGCCCAGCTTCTTAAAAAGATTTACTTTTAAGTGTGTGTGTGTGTGTGTGTAAGTTCAGGTGCCTGTGGAACCCACAAGAGGGCATCAGATTCCCTGGAGTTTGAATTGCAGGCACTTGTGAGCCACCAAATGTGGGTGTTGAGAAGCAAACTCAGGCCCTTGGCAAAGCAGATCATTCTCAACCCAGGGCCACCTCTCCAGCCCCCAGCGTCTTCTTTGTACAGGGTCTCTTGCTGCCCTGAAAGTGACAGGCAGGCTGTGCTGTCTGGCCAGTGACCCTCTGAGATCTGCTTGTGTCCGCTTCCCCAGTGCTGGCTTGAGAAGGATGTGCCACCACATCTGGCTTTTTTGTGTAGGAACTAAGGGATCAAATCCAGATACCTGTGCTTCCTGGGCAGTGTCCAGCATTGCTTGATTTATGATACCCCATGGAGGAACATCAGGGCCTGGCCAGAGTGATGGAGGAGGCCAATGCTGGGGCTGTTACCCTTGACCCAGCTGTCCCTGACAGGTGTAGAGCAGGCAGGAATTTCTTCCCTGGCCCAGGAGGTGACTGTTGATCTGTTTCACTTGTGAATGATGGCTGCTCTCAGTCACCAGTTTGCTAAGATCTCTGCATTTCTCACAGTAGCCAGACTACCACCAAGGTATATACAGAAGGCCAGGGATACTAAAAAAATCACCGTCTGTATTCACTGGGTAAGGAGCTGGCCAGGCAGCCTGGGTGACCTTGTTACTTTTCAACCCAACCCTTTCTGGGTATCTTTGCCCAACCTTTCCTCATCCCTGGCTTGTTCTACCCACTTGGCCAGAGGTTCCCAGATGTCCATCTCCCACCCTAACGACTTCCTGTCCAATTGTCCTCATCTCAATTCACCACGGAAACATACCACTGTGTGCCTGGGTATCAGAGATCTCCATCAGAAGGTAAGTCCACTGACCAGAAGCAGTTCTCTTTACCCACAATGCATCACAGCTCCTAGATCAGCCCACTGATTATTTGCTGAACAAACACACACAAATGGGGACTGGACCCCTAATTGTATCCCTACTCCTCATAGAAGTTGGCCATCTCCTTTTTGTGGCTGCCTCCACCTGCTGCTGGGGTCTGCAAAACAGGTTACCCGTTCATTCTTTATCACGGCTTATGAGTGTGTTCTCCTCCCGTGCCCCCTATACTTGTTCTAAACAAGCAAGTGAAGCAGGGTCCCGATATCAATCACCAAAATCGAAACAAACAAAAACCATGTTACAGGCTCATAGTCCAGTGTGATGACTCCCGGGTAAAGGGGCTTGCTAACCTGGTGATTCAAGTTTATTCCTTGGGACTCACACAGTAGAAAGACAGAACTGACTCTTGCAAGTTTATCTCCATATGTGTGCCATGGCACATGCACAGATACACACTCACTCACATACATAGATACATACATACACACACACTCATACACTCTCACATACATACATACATACACACACACACTCAGATACACTCACACATACATACTCACACACATACTCACATATTTAATACATATATACATATAAATACACACATACATACATATATACACACATGCTCACACTTTCACACATACACTCACATTATATATAATATTCAAATACACACTCACATACATACGCTCACACACTCATACATGCACACTTGTACAACACACATACTCAATTCATATATACATACATACTACACATTCTCTCTCTTACACACACACACACACACACACACACATACACACACACACTCTCTCTCTCTCTCTCTCTCTCTCTCTCTCTCTCTCTCTCTCTCTCTCAGTGCATGTTAAAAAGCCCCACAGTGGGAAATAAGCAGGAATCATGAAGTAAAATGAGTTATATTTAATAAAGCTCAGGCCCTATTCTGGATTACTTCCTAACATCGTGTGTCAACATCTCATGAATTCCGTTACTGCGACTTTGAAGCACATAAATAATGTCTAACTAGGCTGATCCTTCTCAGTCCTTCCTTAATCTTTCTAAACATTTCTACACAATTTCTGACTTTGTTCCATCAGACGATTTTGATGTTGGGAATCTTTTTCGGATGTTGACATCTGGTTTGAGTTCCTGTTCTGAATCACATTAAACTTCTAACCTAATTTTGGAAGAAGTCATGTCTACGCTCACTGCCTCTCCTTCCAGCACATGGCCCCATTTCTTGGAGATCGGCAGTTTTCTTGGTAAGTTTTAACTTCACACCTTTTCCTTGCTCTTATTATGGCTGGAATCACCCCCTTCCCGCCCCTGCATCCCCTGATCTTGTCTGAGATTCATACATAATTTTTAGCTCACAGAGAATTCATGGTGTCCTTAGAAACTCCTGAAATGGGGCTCTATGTGAGTCCCCAAGCCAACTGGGTCTGCTGGGTAGTTCCATAAAGGGTGTGGTATGGTTCATAAATAATTTCTCCTTTGGGCAGGAAGGATTTGCCATCTGTATTCATCTGAGTTCAGAGTTGCCATGTTCTTTCATGGGAAGGTTCACCATCTGCTCTGCCCACGAGCTCGGTGCTGCCCCGGAGACCTTCCTATTTCTCCAATATGTTTCTCCCTCTCTCCCCAACTCCCCAGCCAATAACTCTTTCTACAAGCTTGAAAGCCTCATTCCTCTACTCCCTCAGTGTCAGAAGACAAGGTGGCAGAGCTCTGCGGGGCTCTGACCCTCTTATAAAAATAAAACACAACTACTTGTGATAATCAACAAAGATGCTTTAAATTAAAATGTTCCAGGATAATGGATATACAAATTGGTCTTTAATGCAAGAGTTTACTAACTTGGGCCTCCAAGAAGCAGGGTTGTAAATGGCGTTTCTATCAAGAAACAAGGGATGACACCACTATCCATGTTGGCTTGTGTCATGACACATCTAGAAGCATAGAATTCTGGAGGCAGGGGGATCCAGAACGCAGCTGCTTTAGATGTGGGCATAGTAGGGCACATGTGGAGATTTGGCTACCGAAATGTTGCCTTCAGATTCAGGCTAGTCCCTGGCCCTTCACATCTCTTTACAGGAGTGTGACATCCAAGAGGCAAGTTAGCCACTCTACCAGGACATTCTCCTAGAAGTGCTGGGATGGGTCCGACCTAGAGCTGGCAAAGCCAGCGTTCATTTCCGTACGCCAAGGACCAGAGTCTGAAAGGCTGACCACTGGGTCTGAGGGACAAGAGCAGCCACCTAAAGAAGCAGCATGGCCCTTCTGCACAACTCATTGCCTCGAGGTTTTAGGGTAGACCTACTAGACTTTTAAGACAGGGCCTAGTAGCTCGGTCTTCAGCAGTTTCTCAGTCATCTCTGGTCCACTTACACCCAGCCGAAGTGAACCATCCAGGCCAGCTGAGGGAGAAGTGTGCCTACGGCCAGGGTCTGACTCCAAACAAGGGAAAAAACCATGTTTCTAAAGGGGTTCTGCTACTGTTGGGCAGGGTCTGGAAACTGTCCCCACCAGCCCCATTCTAGAGAAAAAGTTGCATTAAAGTCACCAAAGTGGCTCTAGTATCACAGTCTTGCATGCACCTGCATGTTAGCTCCCAGGAAGCAGGGACAAATGTATCTCTCTGTCTCTGTATCTCTCTGTGTCTCTGTCTCTGTGTCTCTGTCTCTGTGTCTCTGTGTGTGTGTGTTGTATAAACTGGTAGTGGCTGGATCCTGGGTGATGTCCCAGCTACTCTGACCTTAAAGACGGAACCTTGGGGTTCAGTCCCGTGCAGTGTCCCATCACTGACACTCGGCACAGTGTGAAGGGCACCAGCTGTGGACACAGATTTGCGTCTGTATGCCGCAAGGCACTGAACTCCCTGTACCCAGCACCAGCAGATGGACAGTATTCTGTGAAGTAGATTTTTCTGAGCTTGTTACAGGGTGTGTGCTAATTAACATTTGCTGGGCTCCTGCTGCGTGCGAGAAGCTTACACTGCATAATTCAAGCCTCACAATTCTGAAAGGCCCTACGATTATCCCTGTTCTACACGAGAGGGCAAGATGTGTTTATCCAATCAACAACAACAACAACAACAAAAAAAAAAACCTAGGGATCAGGTTAGAAATAAGATAGACAGACAGACAGATTTGCAGCATGCTGAGAACAAGCAGGCTGTGAGAGCAGGCCCACTGAATAGGGAAAGGACGAGAGGGTCCAGGAAGGGCCGGGATCTATAAGGAGGCCAGAGTGGGTGTGAAGGCAAGAAAGGACAGTGGGCGCCTGTAAGCAGCAGTAACAGTTAAGATGTCAGCCTAAGTCCAGAGTTCAAAAAACAAAGAAACGAGACAAACACTCAAAGCCTAAAACCCATCTCTGCACAGTGCATCTCTCTGCTTGATAATATCCAGCCTGCAATTCTGTGCTTCTGCTTTCCAGTCATCTTGTCTGCTTTGGTGGGGTTGGCGGTGTGTTTTCTTCTTTGTTGTTTTTAGACATTGATTTTTACTTATGAAGAATAATACCTGGTTGAGTCTTCTTGGACTCGGGGTAAACTGGACGGACTTGAACTCTGAGGAACGGACACACTTGGGAGTCTAAGTAAGGCTACGTGTGAGTGCGGGAGGGCCTTGCCGCTTCGCTCGGGGACTCTTCCTTTCCTGCACATTATTCCTCGGAGAGCATCGAGCAGACAGGTGGGTGCCTGGAGGAGGTGATGGAGGTGATCCCTTCTGGCCTGTGAAGGTGGTAGCACATACCTCATCCCAGCATGCCTTGCCACTGGCCCAGCATGAATTTTTCTTAGAGATTTGGGACCATAACAATGGCAACAAGGCAATGGAGCTGATGTTAGACTGATGTCACGTGACAGTCTCCACTTCCCCTGGGGCCGATGTTGACCGCTGTTAGACATCACATGTCATCATAGTGGACTTTTTCCCCCATAGCACTGGTTCTGCTGGTTCAGCTGCCTAACAGTGTGGGAGCTCCGTCTCTCTCTCTCTCTCTCTCTCTCTCTCTCTCTCTCTCTCTCACACACACACACACACACACACACACACGGTCAGTTGGAACCATGGCGTGACCTTGGAATGGGCAAAAGACAGGAGAAGCAAGTTTCTATTAGAACCATCTCTCAAATGCGAAACGCAACCTTTATTGAATGTATCACAATTAATGAGAGACTCAGGTGCTGGGGAATGAAGTCCTGGTGGAGCTAGTGAAGAGGTGGCTTGTCACAAAGAGTAGCTAATGATTTGAGGTCAAGGTTTGTAATACATCCTTAGCTCTTACATTAGCTGCAGGCTTGATAACCCAGACTTAGTTTCCCTAACTGAACAATCTGCAACTGTATCAAAGGGTTATCTGTCTGTCTGTCTGTCTATCTATCTATCTACCACCCATCAACCTATTATCTGTAAGTCTATCCTCTATCAATGTATCATTATTATCAGTCTGTTCTCTGTAGAAGGCACCAGGTCTTTGTGCTCACAGCTAAGCACCAGGGAAACCAGGAATGTTAAGCAAGCAATGCCGTCTCTCAAACAGAAGAATTGTCTAATCTGTTTTCCACTTGGAAGGCTGGAAGTGGATGAGGTCAATTGCCTGGTGACCTGTGCTATCTGTAGAGCCAAAACTGCCCAAATCCCCCAGACTATCATGTTTATACCAGACTCTTCCTCTGAGACCTTAATCTTCTCAGTCTAAAACCTATCCTTATGTGAGATGTCATATGTACATTACAATAACTCAGGTGACCTCCGTGTAGGGCCAGGCCACACCTGACTCACATGTTGATCTCAGACTCTTATCTCCAGCATGGTTTCTCAGTCAACAGGATCCATCTTTATGGAAGAGACTGTGTGTACTTTGTAAAGAGTTTCAGTGTAAACATATCTTATGTACATACAGGAGCGAGTTCATTACTATCAGGCAACGTTTTTATGAAATTATGTTGTGCTTAAATATGTCTAAAATTAACTGCTTGGGGTCAGACCCTAGGTGCTGAACCAGATTTCCTTCTTGCCTCGTGTGGATCTTACTCTACTGGGCATGGTGTTTGCAGAGGTGTCTGTCTGTCTGCACATCTGTCTATCTGCCTGTCTGTCAATCAATATATAATCTATCAGTTTATCATTAATCTATCTATAATCTATCAGTTTGTCATCTTCTATCTCTTTCTTTATCACTTACCAATCTATCTTCTAGCTATCATCTACCAATCTGTCATCTATCATCTATGTATAAGTCTATCATTTATCTATATACCTAACCTCTACCTACCATCTATCTGTCCAGTGCCTATTATCTCTCATCTATCATTTATCTACCATCAACCTATCCATCATCTATCCACCTACCTACCATCTCTATATCTAACTACAAAAGAGTCAAAAGTGTCAAAGAGACACTCAGTGTGTCACTCTCTTCCCTTCATTGGTGGCAGGCAGGTCTATACAGTATAACCATGTTTGAGAAGCTGTGGGGGGAAAGTCAGTGCAGTAGGCAGGCAGAGTCAGGGTGGGGAGGCCTCTGTGACTCCTCTCTGCTGGGGGTTGGCGAGTGAGTCTTTCACACTGCTTAAGCCCTGTACCTAGGAGCTCATGCGCTTGCTTGCAAGAAGGGGCCTAAGGGAGGGAAGGCATGTAGGGCTACAGACCCAGTGTCTTGTGACCCTGCAAGCAGGGCTGACCTGTTTGCAACACTGGGATCCCTGTAAAGTTGGTTTGAAAGGGAATCTCAGGCTGAAATAAACAAACTGAAAGTGGCCCAGCCGGACTCCAGAACTTTCGACACGAAGCTTCCGTAGTACCAAAGCCTTTCCACCGCTTTCAAGAGCCGGTTAGGTGCATAATCCCAAACCGTGAGCAAAAGGGGAGGAGTCAGATAACAATGTGGGAAACAGGGAAGGTCGGGGAATGGAAGACTCAGAGACGAGGGACCACAGGAGACATGATGGACAACGTCCAAGACAGTGGGGTCCCTTCCTTGATTGTCCCTGGCAATGACTGAGAAAATTCTCTTTTCTCCCAAGCACATTGAGGGGAAAGCTTTCTGGGGCCAGGGCATGTCTGCACCCCACTCCACCCCATCCCCCACTGCAGCTGCAGGCATCACCACTGCAGGTGTCTCCTGGCCCTTACCTTCTTCAGCTCCTCCTGGACACCCTGGTTGTTCTCCTCAGAAGAGAGACTTCCCTTCTGGTTCTTAGGTTCCGCCTTGGACTCGGACTCCTGGTCCTCCCCAGAAGAAGTCTCCTTTTCGCTCATTTTCATGGCTAACTCATACAGTCTATTTCTCAGCTTCTCCTCTACTGAGTCCGTGCTGGACCGGGAATTCTGAGTCTCGTTGCTGATGTCAGTCTCTGACACGTTGTCTGACACCTGTAGGGAGCCAGAACCAGGAGATAAGAATCTTTATCTCGGGAATAAAGGAATCTTGCTGCAGCTGTCCCCAGGAGCCCCCAGGTAAGGAAGCCCAGGGCAACAGCAAGTCTTTCCTGACTCAATTTCTACTTTACCTTGGATGTCTTTAATGCATTCAGCACTTGGCTAAAGAGCTTAGGTGGATGAGCCTTAGGCTTAGAATAGTGTTTGAATTGTGTTTTTGTGTATGTGGGTGGGTGGTACATGAATCATGGAGACCAGAGGACAACCTTGGCTAATCCTCCATAGTGTCTTAGTTATTGATCTATTGCTGTGAAGAGACACCATGACCTCAGCAACTCTCACGAAGAAGGCATTGAACTGGGGGCTTTCTTACAGTTTCAGAGGCTTAATCTATATATCATCGTGGCAGGAAGACAGCAGCATGCAGGCAGGTGCTGGAGAAGTAACTGAGAACTAAATCCTGACCCACATGGTGGGGGAGGGGAAGGGGTAGAGGGGGAGGGAAAGGGGGAGGGAGGGAGGGGGAGAGAGAGAGAGAGAGAGAGAGAGAGAGAGAGAGAGAGAGAGAGAGAAGAATGAACGAGAGTGATAAAGCCCACCCCTAGTGACATACTTCCTCCAACAAGGTTGCACTGACTTAAACAAGGCCACACCTCCTAATCCTTCTAATCTTTTAAAACAGTGCCACTCCCTGCTGACTGAGCATTCAAATCTATTAGCCCATGGGGGCTATTCTTATTTAAACCACATTTAGTCACAATCCTCCTTGTTTGCTTGCCTTTGAGACAGGAGAAAGGAGCTCCACATGCCTGAATACTTTATTCCCTTCCCTGAGACTGGGGCTTCTGCTCTGAGATTCGGAATTCCTGTGTACCTCTGCCCTGGGCTTTCTGATTGCCTCCCTGGATCCATTTCTTACTTGCATGGAGCCCATTAAGTTTAGGCAAGCCTCAGGAATCTAAAAGTGTTTCTCCAGTACCAGGATTCCAGGATGCACTATAACACCTGCTTGCATGTATGTATGTATGTATGTATGTATGTATGTATGTATGTATGTATCTATCTATCTATCTATCTATCTATCTATCTAGAATCCTGGGGTTAAACTCATATCCTTGCACTGTAAGACAAGCATTTTACCTGCTGACCTATCTCCCTAGCCCCAAATTCATTCATCTTCATCCTCAGATTTCTTGTATTCCCACACACACAGCCCAGGCCGGGCTCACCAGTCTGGCCCTCCCACCAGCAGCCTGCTAACGGAGGAGACTAAAACCTCCCTCATGGATCCAAGGTGCCTTCAGGCGCATAGCGAATGGGCGTGAGGGAAGCCATGAAAGGGTCCTACACCTCTCATAGAGAGACAGAGAAGGCATCCCTGTGGAAGTGTGCTTGAGCTGGGACTCCAAGGGCTGCAGTCACCAGGCGCAAAGAAAAAAGGCAAGATCAGCATTCCAGAACTAATGGCTCCAAGTGCATGGGTAAGCCATACTGTGTGATACCCTAACAGCCATCAGACAATAACCACACCTCCTGATCCTGCCCTATTGGGTGATTATGTGCTACGCTCCTTCTGTGAAGGTTGGGAGCCCCAGGAGGCTGTGGTGATTGTTAGGTTCTCAAAAGAATCCACCCTTACTCCCCTGCTTTCTGGCTGAGACCAAGCCCAGGATCAAGAAGACCCATGGCACAAGAAGAGGGTGATTCAGAGGGGACTCTTACTGTGCAGACATGTTCTCTGCCATCTTCTTGTTCTGAAAGGTAAGTATGGCAAATCTTACGCCTGCGTTATCAGGACCCATTACCCATTTTCTGAGTCACTCTAGCTCATTTGTCTCTTCTCATTACTAGATTTTATTTTTTTATGTTTCTATGAACAATATAGTAAATAAAGGAATATTTATCAGCTATTAAATAATCAAAGATAGTAGCTGTTCATATGGCAAGGTCTTTTTTTACATGTATGTATGTATGTATGTTTTGTGTGTATGTGCAAGCATGTGGACATTTACATGCCTCAGCACAGATGTGGAGATCAGAGGACCCCTGAGGCTGTCAGTTTCCTCCTTGGTCATGTAGATCCTGGGGATCCAACTCAGGTCGTCAGGCTCGGTGGCAAGCCCCTTTATCTGCTGAGCCATCATGCAGATCCAACATTCTTAACACATTTTTAGAGAATAATTAGAACTTAGAATGCCTCATAGAACCAAATTTACCCCCAAGAAAACATCTCTACTAATGAGTATAATCAAAAATAAACCATTGCAGAAAGCTAAAATAGCAGCTGTCTGTAACCCTCAAGTTCCCATTACTGCAAATGTACCAGCCAGCTCCCATGTTAAAGTGGTGTTTGGCTAACAGCCCTCACGACCTTGCCAAATCTTCTTCTAAAACTGTGTAGGCAGAGTGACAAAAGGATGGCACTCTACTGCCAAAGAGCAACAGAAATCAGCTTGTTGCCAGTAAAAGGAGAAGTTTTCCATTAAAAAAAAAAAAAGACCCATAGAAACAGGCAGGAAAAAGAACTGGTGGATCCAGCCAGTCTTTAAGTATATAATTCCCTTTAAGTATAGAATTTTTGGTCTTCTTCTCTGCAGTACTCTATAAATGGACACCACAAAACAAAATAAACAGCAACCAAAAAAAGCAGAACACATAGCTGAGTCTTGTACTTTGTCATCTGAAAATAAGCCTTACTTTGAATTCCCCAACATGCTACATAGAAATTAATTGTATGTCTAAGTTGTGTCTATGTGTGGGTATATGCATGTGAGTGCAGTGCCTGAGGAGGCCAGAAGAGGGCATCAGATTCAGTGGAGCTGGAGTTATAGGCAGTTGTGTGCTGATAGGTGGGTAGTGGGAACCGAACTCATCCTGTGTGAGAGCAGTAACTGCTGAGCCCTCTCCAGGCCTGTGTCAAACCATTCAGCTGATGCTGAACTGGGCAAGCTAGAATGCAAATGGAATTCAGTTCTTACAGACAGGAGTCATGATCTAAAAAAATAAATATAACAAATGTTAAGCCAACTCAAAATTAAGAAATATATCAATGTGATTAACAACATCAATAAATTTTAGAAGAAAAACTGACCAGGCATGGGGCTCACACTTAGAATCACAGCCTGAAGCTGAGAGACTGTTGTGAATTAAGGTCAGCCTGGGCCACTTAGTGAGTTCTGGGCCATCTAGGCTCCACAGTGAGAAGACCCTGCCTTAAAAAACCAAATCAAACCAAAACTCCAGTCCTGATTTTCATCATGTGGGGCTAGGAAAGGCTTCTTAGTCTTGATAAGAGCTGCTCAACTGGAAGCAAGCAGCAGACCTGACTGTGAACCATTGGAGTGGGGTCACCAAGGAAGAAAGGTCCCACCCACTGCTGTGACTTCACACTGAGCACACGCTGTGACCACTGCAGGAAGACAGGAGAAAGGAATGATTGTAAGGATGGAAGGGGAAAGACCAAAGTGTTGCGGGGCTGAGCCAGCCGTTTGCAATTCCAGCTGCTCATGAGGCTGAAGCTAAGGTGGACAGTGAACTCCAGGCCAACTGGGCAACTTGAAGAGATTCTGCCTCCAAAGTAAAGAAGGTCCTCAGAGGAAGAGGAGGAGGAGGGAGACTGGAGGAGGACGGGGATAGCTCTGTGGCAGAGCACTTGCTAGTGTGCATGAGTTCATTCTTTGTAGATAATTAGAATAGCTAAGAACACCACATGAGAGACTAGCAGAGTTAACAAAAGAGCCATTAGAGCGCTAAGTTATTACAGAATAAAAAAAGTTAGTGCCGTTCTATAAGCACTGATAGAAACATGTGACAGATGAAGAAACTCTCCCTTTCAGCATCATTAAAATGTAAATTAAAAATTACTTAACAGGAAAAGCATGAGGGGGTCTGAACTGAAAAGTCTAAAAACTTTACAAGTGCCGGACAATCCTGGATGGAAAAGCTTGGCTTTACAAAGATATAAATTATTCCTAAGTATATGCATACATTCAGCACAACCCAATACAACTTGTGTGTTTTGCAAATTGAACAGATTTTAAGAGAGCAATTATATGAGTAAAGGTTTGAGAGATGCCAAGAGAGTTTCAGAAAATGATGTAAGCATCAACCAAAGTACCACGGGTGGGGAGGAGGGATGGGGGAGGGGAGAAGAGATGGGGGAGGGGAGGGAAGGAGGGATGGGGGAGGGGAGGGAAGGAGGGATGGGGGAGGGGAGGGGAGAAGGGACAGGGGAGGGGAGAAGAGATTAGGATGGAAGAAGGGATGGGGGAGGGGAGGGGAGAAGGGATGGGGGAGGGGAGAAGGGATGAGGATGGAAGAAGGGGTGGGGGAGGGGAGGGGAGAAGGGGTGAGGGACAGGAGGGGAGAAGGGGTGGGGGAGGGGAGGCTCACCAGACACCAACATGTACTGTGCAGAATTTTTAATAAAAACAGTAATATCTGCACAGAAAGAGAACAACGACCAGACACATGGCAACAAAGTAAACTTCATGTGCAAAGAAGGCACCTGATGCCCGCTGGCACAGGGTGATGGCGGGTGACTTAGTAATGGTTTGGAAACAATAGATAACTCGGGGGGGGGGGGTCTGGATGGAAAACACAAACCTGCAAAGCATCATGATGACGCCCCGGCTGGCCTTGAACTCAACTCACTATGTATCTGATGATGACCTCGAAGAGCTGGGCCTCCTGCCTCTACTTACCAAGTGCTGGGACTGCAGGCGTGTGCCACCATGCCTGGCTTATGGGATCAAGCCCAGTTCCTTAAGCAAGCCAGGCAAACACCCTGCCAACTGAAGTGTGTACCCACCCCCACCTAACCGTTGCTATTAAGAAAGAAGTTTGTATGTAAAATGTCCTTAAGCCAGGCATGGTGGCACACGCCTTAATCTCAGCATCTGGGAGGCAGAGGCAGGAGGATATCTGTGAGTTTGAAGCAAGCCTGGTCTACACAGCGAGTTCCAGGCAAGGCTGTATATTGAGTCCCTGCCTCAAAACATCAAAATATAAGATAAATAGCTGAGAGAGGTGACAGGTAAAACATACTATACTTTTCATAGGAGAAAAAATGGGGACAGTGTTAAAACTAGGGAAGAAACAATCTCAGTGGAAACCATACAAATGTTAACTAACAAAGTTTTGTGTTTTGTTTTGTTTTTTTTTCTTTTCCTCACACAGAATTGGCAGGAATTGAACAGACTGCCAGTGTCCCTGTTGACAAGCGCGAAATGCACACATACGCTGTCGCTGTCATGGCTGTGTAAATAGCTACGAGGTCTGAGAGCTTAATTTGACAGCCCTTTAAAGTTTGCACAGCGACACTCTGTGGGCCTGTCTGCAGCCTGGAAGTGTGGGTAATATCTTTGCACACCCATCACTGTGGGACAGGGATGAGCCAGTGGCACCCGAGTGGGGTTTGGAAAACCACTCAGTCTGCTGGAGTTTGTCACCATCACTGTAGTTTAGAATTGTCTGTGACTGGCAGGAGGCGTTGACACAAGACAGCATTTGAGGACTGCAGGTGTCCAGCGATTAAGAGTGCTTCCTGTCCTCGCAGAGGACGTGAATCTGGTTCCCAATACCCACGTCTGGTCATTATGCTCATGTGAACAAGCCCACACTCACATATATGATAATTAAGGAAATAATCTTTCCAAAAGGCTTTTAATGTGTTTATTGCTGTTTTAAGTGTGTGTGTGTGTGTGTGTGTGTGTGTGTGTGTGTGTGTGTCTCCCATTGGCCTGGAGTTTGCTAGCAGGCAAGTGAGCCCAGCGATCTGTCTGCCTCATTAACGCAGGGATGACAAACCTGTACCACCCACCATGCCTGCAGTTTTACACATGTTCCGGGATGAGACGCGGGTGCAAGGCAAGCACTTTACCCACTCGGCTATCTCCCCAGACCCCAGTTTTAACTTTTCTACAGATGGTGTATTCTTCCTGGCCTGCACTCTGGGGGAGCTGATGCCCTGTTCGTGGAACACTCTCTTCCTGAAAGCTTTTGCACTTGGAATGCCCAGATGGGTGTGGGCCAACCTCTCCGAGTTAGAGAGAAGTGGAAGATGGACAGACAGCATGATGCCAGACACGGACAGACTTGCTGAGTTACAGTCTTAAGTCTACTGTGTCTATATGAGCACACAAAGACGGCCGTACTTGATAGTTTTATGTGTGTCCATGTGACACAAGCAAGTCATCTGAAAATGGGAACCTCGATTGAGAAAATACCTCCATAACATGGGGCTGTGGGCGAGCCTGTAAGGTGTTTTCTTAATTAGTGATTGATGGGGAAGGGCCCAGTCCACTGTGGGTGGGGCCATCCCTGGGCTGGTGATCCTGGGTTCTGTAAGAAAGCAGGCTGAGCAAGCCATGTGAGCAAGCCAGTAAGCAGCCCCCCTCCACTGCTTCCCACCAGTTCATACTTCCAGGTTCCTGCCCTGTTTGAGTTCCTGTCTTGACTTCTTTCCATGATGAATAGGGACGTGGGAGTGTAAGCCGATAAACCCTTCCCTCAGTTTTCTTTTGGTCATGGCGTTTCATCATGGCAACAGAAACCCAAACTAAGAAAACGGCCTCACACAAAATACACCTTTAGTCACTTGGTGGGGGAGGGGGCATAGCAATGAGTTAATTTGTTCATTTTTATTTTATTTTAAATTATTTGTGACTCTTTGTCTGTATGTGCACTACGTATGTGCCTGTGCCCTCAGTGCAGAGAAAGAGGGCGTCAGATCTTCTGGAACTGGAGTTACAAGCACCTGTGTGCTGCCTGATGTGGGTGCTGGGAACTAAATCCAGGTGCTCTTTAGGAGAAGCAAGTGTTCTTAACTGCTGAGACATCTCTTCAGCCACGTCTGTCTTCTGGGATGGGGATGTGTGTGGTTTCTTATTAGGTGGTTTAGGCTAGACCAGAACTCGCTATGTAGTCCAGGTTAGCCTCTGATACATTATCCTATGCCTCTGGAGTACTGGAATCAGTGACATGTGCTACCTTGCCTGGCAGTAAACGCCACTGGGATGCTTTAATATCTGTATATTATAGTTTTGTATGTATATTATGACACAATATTTATACAAATATAAATATTTAATATTTGTATATTATAGTATGTCACTTGCTTTGTCTTATGTTTATTTATATTTTTTCTGAAGTAACAGTTTAAATATGAAATTTTTATTTCATTTCAACCTGGGGTGTCTTATTTTCAGGAGGAGGCAGAAGTGAGAACTGCCCTATGAAAGGAAACTGAAGATCTGAACACCCGGACAGCGTAGCAGCATCGCCACCTAGTGGCGATGAGAGGGTACTGCTACTTGCTCAAGTCCTTCCAGAGGAGGAAAGGAGGGTAAAGGGCGCCTTCTGGCTGGCCTCTGGCTCCTCCCTACCTGGTGTTGTCATGGTCACCAGGCCAGACCATTGCTTTTATTTTGTCAACTTGACACAGGCTAGAGTCATCTGGGAAGAGCAAATCTCACTTGAGAAAATCCCTCTCTAGATTGCCCTGTGGACAAGGCTATGGTGCATCGTTTGGGTAAATGATTGATGTGGGAGGGCCCGGCTCACTGTGCCACTCCGGGGTCAGTGGTCCTAGGTTGTATGAGAAAGCAGGGTGAGCAAGCCATGAGGAGCAAGCCAGGGATGGCCTCTGCATCAGCTCCTGCCTCCAGGTTCCTTCCATCTGAGCTCCCCGGGCTATGGCTTTCCTCACTGACAACGCACGACCTGAGAGTTGAAAGCAGACACAAATCGTCCTTAGAGATGGTTGTGTGTGTGAAGGTATATGTGTGTGTGATGAAAATATAGATACCAGAGATTAACCTCAGATGCTGTTCCTCAGGTGGCATCCACCTTTTTTTTACTGGCCTGGGGCTCACTGAATAGGTAAGGCTGGCCATGTGGTGACTGTGAGGAGTCTGTCTCTGTCCCTGTCTCTGTCTTCCCAGCACTGGAATAGCAAGTGTGTGCCACCATGCTTGGCTTTTTCTGTAGGCGGTGACTGAACTCGGGTCTTCAAGCTCACACAGTGAACCCTTTTCCAACCGAGCCCTCTTTCGAGCCCTGCCTCCCCCGCCCCCGCTCTCTCCCGTGTTCCTTTTCTCTGCATTCTGTCCACCACGAACTGAAGAAGCCCCCTACCACCTGTGCCTGCCGTTGATGTTCTGGTCAAGCTCAAGAGACACAGCACCCACATGGAAGCCTCCAGAGAGGCGAGCCCAAGTGACAACTCAGGGTGCGCTTGGCCGCAAGACCAATAGAATCTTAGACAGCAGAGCCCAAACCCAGGCTCTCTTGGGTACTATGCGCAGAGAAGGGTCATCCTACTTTCAAAATATCTGTGTGCTTGCGGGTTTCTTTACCTGAGCCGTGTGCAGTGCCCGTGGATGGGCACCAGGTGAAGGCAGACCCCTGTTTGACTCCTCGGGGCCCACTCGTGCCCTTCTCCACCTCCTGGCCCGGCGCTCTGCAGTGCGGAGGGTCTCCTCTGGATCGCTACTGTCGGAAGTCTCTCCACCGGCTGCCTGAGGGTTGAAATTGACGTCCAGTTCTCCCTGGAGGGGCATCTTCTCCACTGCGGGGTTCTTGGGGGCCTTCCTCTGCAGCCAGGACAGCTTAGCCCGGCAGCCAGCTTCCCGAGATGAGCTGGTGGAAGATGTCTCTGAATCCGAGCACATGGCCTCAGGGTTTGAGGGAGAGGTGGCTAAGGGACCTTGGCCAGAACTCTGGGCCTGTGTAGGCTGAGGCTGGGGTTGCTTGAGCCTGCTCTGGGACGGTGGGCACAGCTTACTCAAGGCTTCGCTGTAATCAAAGTCTTCCTCACTGTCGGAACCGATCTCATCATAGGCAGACGTCACACTGGACGCCACCTCCAGGGCCTGAAAGGTCCCACTCTTCGGTTTGGTCAGCAGGCGGGTTGGGGGCTGTCTACTACCGTCCTTCAAGGTCATCCAGTTCCCATCGGGGCTCTGCAAAAGTGGGGCCAGGTCTGTGGGGTAGAGGTGAGAAAGACACCAGAAGGGTCCATTATTACTGTAGGAGCGAGTTGGGGGGGGTAACACGTCATCTCCTACAAGGTTCCTGCGAGATTGTGGGGCGACCACCTTAGGGAGACCAGGAGTGTACACCCAACTCTCATGTTAAGAGTACCCAGCTATACACGGGTATCATCAATATCAATGTCTCCCATCCAAGGCTCAAGGGACATCATGGAAGAGGGGACAGGGAAGCTGCAAGAGATGGAGGATGGGGCGGAGAGCTGTTAATGACAGCTGACTTCTGGGCGTGGCACGGCTGTTGCCCACATCAGCTTACAGTGGCCATGGCTCCCTGCCTGACCCTGTCACAGTATCAAGTCTGTGAAATTTCCAGTGCAGATGGGAGAGGGGCTCATGGGGTCCCACCCCTAGTAGGGAGCTATTGGCAGTTGACGGTGGCTGAGCGAGACAGAGTCACTGTCTTTGGAGCTGTGGAGCCTGGCAGGTTGCTGACACTCTAGTAGGTAACTGAACTCAGGATGATGACAATGACGATGATGACGACAATGATGGTCTGACATGAAATTGGAGAAAAATGGGTTGAGAGGCACAGGGGGTGGATAGAATCAAAATACATGCGTGAAAAATTTAAAGAGTAAAAATATTATTGAAACAAAGAATCCTCAAGGATCCCTGGGGGCCTCGCAGAGGGAGTGAGACTGGAGGCACAGCCCCTTTCCCGCCTCCTGAGAGAGCTGCCCCATACTGTTCTAAGGCTGGCGGAAGGGGAGGGAGAGCTACAGCAGCCATCTGTTTATACCTTAGGTCCTCAGTTTCCCCTCACCGATGAGGGATAATTCTACCTCCTTCCTATCCTTCCCCAAGGACTTTCATGGATGTTATTCCTATAGCCCTGTGAGATGGGCATAGAAGTCTGTTATTTATGTAACCCAGGGTGCACACTTGTTCTGGACTTGAAGCTGTACTTAATGGGCAGCTTGTGGCTCTCTCTCTCTCTCTCTCTCATGCATGAATCCTCTCTCCAACTCCAAGACCACTAGAAAGCGAAATGCAAGGAAGGCTGGAGGCCCTCTGAGCTGGTTCCTCTTGACTGGATTCAAGTCACCCAGGATGACTGAGGGCTGGGCCAGGGCTTTACCCACAAGCAGGGGGCATCAGGAATGCTCACTGCCTGTATACACTGCAGTCCCTATCCCCTATCCCCTCAGGCACAGTTTCTGGACCAAGGGCCTACAGGTCTACAGCTTTGTCCAAGACTTTGAGACAGGAGCCTGCTCCACACTTCATAAGTGATACAGGCCTGCTGCTGCTCCATGGAATGCTGGTCTCCACAGAGTGTTGTCCTTGCCTGCTCCTTACCGAACTCCAGCCTGGAGGATTGCAGGTACTGGTGGAACGTGGGTTTGAAATCCTACTGTGATCCGTCATGGCAGAACACTGAGTTCTCTTTCTTTGGAGAGACAGCAACTAGGGCTTTCTTACACCATAAGGACATTAGATATCCCCCATAGGAAAATGTGAATGGGGGTCTCCTGGGAACCCTAGCCCTGGTGCCTGGCGCTCATTCCACCACTCCTTACTCTAGAGTTCATTTCTGCCACACCCTCTGCTGAAGCCCACTAACTCCTTAGACCTCTCACCTCCAAGCTTTTCTCCCTAGGATCTGTGCTCACATCTGACCCTCCTGGCTGGCTCTCCATCATCTGCCTTATGCTCTGGCTGACCATGCACATGGCTCTGCAGCCTCTGGATGACAGGGCGAGGCAGGACCCAGATCCCAACAACCTGTTTCTCTAAGAACCAAAGTAGCTTCCTCTGCCCTGGGGACAGGTTTCACGGTGGAGAGAAGAGCGGTCTCAAGGCCTGGGTATGAAGCCTGGAAGCCATGCGGCAGTACACGATTCTCAGATCCCCACTCCGCTCAGTGGTGAAAAAGAGCAGTTAACACCTCCCTGAGATGTCATGAGGATGACAGCAGGAAGTGCTTATACGGGGTGGTTCCATGCTTTTCCAGAGCAGATAAGTAAGTGTGTAAGTATGTATGAGTGTGTATGTCTATGTGTTATATGCACATATATGTGTACATGTGTGCATGTGAGTGTGTGCATGTGTATGTACATATGTGTATATGCATGCATGTGTGCACATATGTGTGCATGTGAGTATACATGTGTGCATGTTCATGTACATATGTGTGTGTATGCATGTGTGTACATGTATGTGAATGTGCGTGTGTGTGTGTGTGTGCATATGTGTGTGCATGTAAGTGTGAGTGTGTGTATATGTGAGTTGTGTATGTCCATGTTTGTGTGTGCATGTGAGTATATGTGTGTATGTATGTGTGTACTCGTGCTTGTGTGTGTATATGTGTGTGCCCTGTAGTTGATGTCAGGATCCTAAGTCACTCTTCCTTTTATTCTTTGAAGCAGGGTCTCTCAGCCACTGATATGCTAGTCTCACTAGCCAGTCTGTTCTGGGGACTCCAACTCTACCTCCCGAGGCTGGAATTACAGGCAGCTGCCATGTCCACTTGGCATTTATCAGAGCTCGGGGGATCTGAACTCTGGTCTTTAGGTTTGTACAGCAAGTGCTCTAACCACTGAGAAATCTCCCAGCCATCCAGCTTAGTTTTCAAGACAGGATCTCCCACTGAAGCTGGGTCTCATGGATTCAGCTCAGCTGGCTGATCAGAAACCCCAGGGTTCCTCCTGTCACCTTAAATGAGTATTTATTATTTTTGTTACTTATGCATATGTGTGAGTGCTTGTATACGTTTATTTACACCAAGTATGCAGGAGCCTCTGGAGGTCAGAGGGTGTCAGATCTATTGGAGCTGGAGTTACATGCAGTTGTGAGTCACCTGATATGCATGCTGGGAACAAAAACCGGGCTCTGCAGGAGCAGGTAGCACTGAGCTGTCTCTCCAGCCCTATGCCTAATTTTTTTTTTTTTAAATGTGGGATATGAGGAATTGAACTCAGGACCCCATGCTTACACAACAAACATCTTACCACCAGAGTCACTCCAAGGCCAAAGCGGACTCTTAGTAGCTCCTTTCCTCACAGCCATTTGTGAACAGAGCTGCTGTACTGAAATGGCAAATTCAAGAGTAGGCTTGGAACTGAAGAGATGGCTCAGTGGTTAAGAGCTCTGGCTACTTTTCTAGAGGACCCAGGTTCAATTCCTGGTGCCACTATTGTGTCTTATATTAGCCTGTGGTTCCAATCCCAGGGGGATCTGATGTCCCTTACTGGCATCCATGGCTACTGCATGCATGGGCACACACACACAAAATACCAAAATAATAAATAATGTTAGGAAAAGATTCTGCTTAACCCTGGTTATCAGCAGAAGGTCTTAGGTCAAATAGAAACCCAGCCTGTTTCCTGTGACTGCGAAGCTTCCCATAGCCAAAGAGAGGGAGGCAGAGGAGGAGCCTTCACAGACACACCTCCACCTCCAGGGTGGGTCAGGAAGTACGGTGCTTGTACTCTCTAGGATACCATGTACGGAGGGATGGGATTCAACTGCTGAGACCCAGAGACAGAGAGGAGAGGGAGATGAAGAGGAGAGAAGAAATAGGAGACAGAGAGAAGAGAAAGGAGAGGGAAGAGAGAGGAGGGAGAGAGGAGGGAAGAGAAAAAAGAGGTAGGGAAGTGAGGAAAGTGGGAGAAGCGGGGACGTGAGAAGAGAGGCGACGTGATGTTCTAGGTATCTGCATAGTGAATCTAGGGATAAAAGACACTTAACAGAAACCCTGAAACCACACAGACAGAGCTCTGTCATTGCTGAGTGTTGTAGCTGCAGTCTTCACCCATCAGGCACTAGTGGGTTAACAGGAAAGTGGCCCCTCACAGACAATCTTTAGATGGACGGGTAGTTGACATTTCTGGCTCTTTGCACAGGGTGGATTTTGCTCATAGCCTGCTGGTTGGTTATAGAAAGGAAATGGCAGTCAGTCTGCAAGCATTTCCTCCTCGGGTGGCCACTTTGTGGTTAAGTATTTTTGCTATTCAGGGATGGGATCTGGGTCTGGCCTACAACAGTGAATACCGATAACAGCTGCTACGCGCAACAACACACGGGTCCATGTTCTGCTGTACATATGTACACTAGGTGAGGAACAGACCCCCCAGTGTGTGGAGCTTCATGGCCCCTGGATTCTGTTTTCATGGTCACAGCCATAGAAACGTAGCTGAGCTAATTTCATTATGTGAGACTAAGTGAGATGTTGATGTGAGTTCTAACTCCTAAGGGAGAGGAAGAACATTCTAGAGTAATCAGGAAGAGCACAGGCACCATTGAACCACAATGCCATCCTAAGATGTACTGAGATAGACAACTAACTGCCTGTCAGAGAGCTTTTCACACACACACACACACACACACACACACACACACACACACACACACACACTCACTTATGGGAGGAGGAGCTGAACGGCCATGCGATAGCTAGCTAGCAAGACTCCAAACAGCACCTGTGAAACCCACTTGGAGTCAGGGTGTGGTGTGCACACCTATAATCTCAGCTTTTAGAAGCGGAGACAGGAGAATCAAGTATTCAAGGCCATCCTTGGCTATACAGGGAGTTGGGGGCCAGCTTGGGCTCCATGAGGTATTGTATCAAAATAAAACAAAACACAGAAACAAACACCACCACCACCAAGAAAAGCATTACTTGTTCCGTCCAGTCCATCCATGCTCCTCCAGCTGGGCAGAGCGGCCTCCTCCAGCAGACGCTGGGCGCGGTCCTTGGGTGACCTTGGTGCAGCCTCTGCTGAACCAGACTTCAGAGCATCTTCCATAGTGAAGGAGAATGCAGACTGGGACCGCTGTGGAAAAAGAGAGGTGTGAGCCTTAAGCATAGCCCCAGGCTGAGTGTCAGCAGCTCAGGAGTAAACAAGCAGAGGACACTTCACAGTGAGGCTATTTTCCTCAGCCAGGCTCAGGAGCTGCAGGCTGGCACAGGAAGTGTTTGTTTTGAACACTGGTAGGCTCAGGAGGGAAAGGACATTTCATTTAGCCACGGAAAGCACCCACGAGAACAGGTAAGAGGATCCTTGAACACAGCCCTCCCTGCCTGGCTGCTGCATCACCCACTCCACCACAGGAGGGGGAGCCAAGGAGACGTGGAGTCTCTCTCAGAGATGTATAAGCAAGTGTGGCATGATCTGAAGCGGAACTCAGGAGTGATCGTCCTGGGGCTGGAATTCCTCCACAGCCTTGGCCCATAATCTGGAAGCTTCCTCTTGCTGTGTGCTCACGGTGCACTTCAGGGAGCGTGACAGTTGGGGAGAAGGCTCAGTCAGAGAAGTGCTTGCTTTGTAAGCATGAAAACCCATGTCAGACCCCCAGACCCACATAAAAGCCAGGTGTGGCCAAGTGAGGTGGTGTGCACCTTTGATTCTAGCACCAGGAGGCAGAGATACGCAGGTCCCTGGGGCTTGCTGGCCAGCAAGTTAGCTCACCTGGTGAGCAGCAGGCTAGTAATGGAATCTGTCTCAAAAACACAATGTGGACAACTCCTGAGGCATGATACCCGAGGCAGTCCTTTGCACACAACCTGCACACGCTCATGCATCTAAACACACACTCACATGCATGTACACAATCACATGCATGCACATGCTCACATGCATGTACACGCTCACATGCAAATACAGTCACATGCATTACACGCTCACATGCATGTACACTCACATGCATGTACACAGTCACATGCATGTACACATTCACACGCATGTATACGCTCACCTGCAGGTACACACTCTCGTGCATATACACCGTCAGATGCATGTACACACTCACATGCATGTACACATTCACACGCACCAGTGTTTGGAACAGAATAGACAGCAAAACTCAACAAGGTGTGCGGAGTGACAGCTTTAGTCCATGGCTGGGTTTTGGGAAGGGGTGCTGTTCTCAGTGACCTTGGCCTCAAGGGACTCTTAGCCTGGGAAAAGGCTCCGCACCTAGCATGCTCAGGAGCAATCAGCTCTGGTGGCCACGGCTTACTGCTGGGAATGTGGTACAAGCCAGAGTGGGCTTAGAGTCACAGAAAATCGCTAATACTCCCCGGGAAAACCTGGAGGGCCATGTAAGAAGATGGGAGATGGGGTAACGGAAAAAGACATCTATCCTGTGCAGAAAGACCCCCTTATAGAGAGTTAAACAGCCACACGTCATGGCTTGGTTCCACTCTTCGTCCCCAGGACACAGGAGCTGCCGTCTGTCTGGCTAGAATCTGGAACGGTTTTGATGATGTCACTCAACAACTTGGGGGTTGGGGGAGGGGAGAGGCAGTCAAGGAGTCATCTGTGATTTTGCTAAATCCTCAACAGCAAGGAAGGAGACCCAGTTATTGCAATGAGAACTTCTTCCAGCAGGTGGCAGTGCGGCAATGTCTTTACTCAGCCACCTTTGGGGTCTTGTGTACTTACCAACAAGTGTTGGGGTTACTTCAGTATTCCACTTTTTCACTACTTTGACTCCTTTGGCCTCTGCTTTTTTTTTTCCAGTTTTTACCCATACAAGCATTGAAGGGAGATGCAAGGGTGGGTACAATTGGGGGAGATCAGTTAGAGAGAGCTCAGAGGGCCAGGGAGGCCTGAGCCCACGGTTCATGGATGTTCATGCTAGTGAGACCTGGAAGGTCAGAGATTTGAAGGAGAATTGTTTTTTTACTCTGTGGGCAGTAGCTAATGAGGGGTCAAGTCAGCTCTTCCTGCAGCGGGACCTTGGGGAGTTTTAACTATTCAAAGGCTCTGTTTCCTCAGTGTAAGGGTCTCAGCTCTGCATGGTGTGAGCAAGCAGAGCCTCTGTGCACTGGGCAAGATTGCTCTTGCCTTGGAATGCAAAGACTTGAGTTTGATTCCCAGAACCCACACTTAGAAGCGGGACGTAGCAGGGCACACTCATAATCCCAGCATTGGTAAGGTGGGAACAGAAGGGCCCCTGGGGGTTGGCAGCTCACTTCGCTGAATTGGTGAATTCTAGACCAGAGGGAGAAGACCCCATCTCAGAAAATCAAGGTTGACTGTGCTTGACACCTGAGGTTGACCTCTCATCTCCACACAGTCACATGCACACCTACACACAGATATAAACACATGTACACCCACACACATTCATACCTGCACATAGGCATATACATATTCACATCTGCACACAGGTACATACATGCATACCTTCATACAGGTATCCACACACTCACACAGATTCAAACACATGTACACCTACATACAGATACACACACAGGTACACAGACATGCACACCTGTCTACACACACACACACACACACACACACACACACACACACACACACATACACATACCACACATACACACAGCCTATGGACATCTTCATTTTTCCTAAGTTGATCTCAATGTAAAACTTCCCAGCAACCTGCACTTTCTCTCAGCTTCTTGCTCTCCCCTGCACCCCACCTGCTCCTCTTGCACACCCCAACTCTCCTCCAGGACCCAGAGAGCACACTCAACTGTAGAAGGCATAAAGCACCTCCCCTTTCTGTGGGAGAATGGCTCTGAGCCACAGGTGTGCAGAATCTGTGTCGGGTGGCAGTGCTGTGTGACTTACCCTGAAGGTGGCACGTGCTTTGTGTCGTCCTGGAGGGGCCGTGGTCCCCTCACCCCTGGCCTTCACACTGCCACTCTGGGACCGTGGCCACTCTGGCTCCTCCTCCTCAGCTCGCAGCTCAGCTTTATCCTTCTGCTTTCTTATAATCTGGGGAAACGGGGGACATGTTCTGGAGGAATCGCCTTTGGAGTGTTTCCCCAGCCACCTGGAAGCTTAGTCAGCGCCCAACATTTCAGCTCTACCTTGTGTTGGACCGACACCTAGTCTCAATGACCTGACAAATGCAGCCACCCTCCTCCATCTGCAGGGGACTGGCTCTGGGAATCAGCCTCCCTCATAGAAGTGCTTGCTGTGTCTGCACCCCAGAGCCCCTGTAAAAATGCCGGGCACAGTGGTTTGCAGTTATAATTCTAGCGATGGGCAGGCATGGGCAGGAGGATCCCTGAGGTTCACTGGCCAGCTAGCTTAGCCTAATCTGTGGGTTCCAGGTTGCAGTGAGAGACCAGATATCAAAAATCAAGATGGATGGAGTCTGAGGAATGATACCTGAGGTGGATTTAACATGGTGTGTTTGCTTAGAGGAATTATGTGTCTCCCAGTCTGTATCAGATCATCTTCAAATCACTTACAGTAACTGATGTGACACGTGTCATTAAAATAGCTGCCGGGCTTACTGTTTGGGGAACAGGTCTACATGTTAAGTAAAGATGCAGCCATCACCATGTAACCATGTGGGTACACAGATGAGGTACCAGGAAGATGATGCTCAAATAACAGGTATAGGAAAGGACTCGGGCTTCGAGGATGGCGGAAGACCACAGTGGTTACGCGTGAGTGCTTTTTTGTTCATGTGGACTCAGCCCACTGTTTGGCAAAGGAAGTTCAAGCTGTCCTTTGTGGAACTTTCTGGAAATCCTTTTCCTACAAATGTTGGATCCTTGACTATGGAGGCCGAATTGTGCAGCTCTCTGATATCCACAGCTTCTTAGACCCCATGCTGGGGACTAGGACGCCCTGTCCCTGCTATTCCTCCAGGTAATTCTGAGAAGTGCTCACTGCCATTCTCCCCACTTGACAGCTGAGAACACTGGTCCAGAGAGAATCATGTATCAAGTAAAGTTGCATAGCACATAGGCCAGGTGCCTCTGGGTGGCCTTGACTTGAGGGAGTACCTGAAAGTCTTGGGGAGTGGCAGATCACCAGGTCCCCTTTGCCATCAGCTGTGCTGGTATGGCCACGTGCAATGAGTGGTCCTGTGGGAACAGATTCCTCAGAGCCCCTACCTTCTACAGATGAGACAGCTGAGAAAAAGGGCAAGCCATCAAGACAGAGTTTTTCAGTGAGTGCTTACAGGTTTGTGTGTACATACATGTGTGGAGCCCAGGAGTCAACCTTGGGTGTCTTCCTCAGTCTTTCTCCACTTTCTTCAGACAAGGTCTCATATAGAGCCTGGATTTTGTCAATTTTGGGCTAGGCTGGCTGGCCAGTGAACCCCAGAGATCCACGCACACCCCCCTGGGATGGAAAGCAGAAGCCACTCAGCATGGACAGCAAACATTTTACCAAGCTGAGGGAATCTCTCAACCCTCAGTGGGCTTTTAGACCACAGAGCCATGAGGAAAGGCATAGAAGAACGAAGGTGTCTGCCAAGGCACAGGTGTGGGCCCAATCAAGGCACCACCCCCATTTCAGGGCCGGGTATGGCTGCATTTGCCTTCTGGCTTTTGGAATAGCTGGGGACAGTTGACAGACTGGATTCTCCTCCCTCCTGCAGGGTGGCCTGTGCTATATCCTTACACCCTATACTGGACTCCTGGCCCTATCGATGTCAATTGACCCATGATTGGATGAGACATCTGGGCATCCTCAGGACTGAGAAGTGTCCTTGCTGTGTGAATGGGGCTTGAATCGCTGTGACTGAAAACGAAGGCTGAAGTTTTTCAAGACACCTTCTTGACAGCCCTTTGTCAGGGGCCTCTATGGGTCATCATGTTCATGGGACATATACCCTCCCAAACCTTCACCCTTGAGTCCTGCCAAGCCAGTAAATGTGAGGAGGGCAAGGGTGGCAGACAGAATGGAGCCCATGGCTTTACTTAGGCCCCTTAACTCTTGTCATGGGGTCAGCAAATGGGCCCCTTCTATGTGTCTCCTCTCCAATGCCCCAGAGGCCCTGGCCTGGTTGGAATCGCCCTACCCTCTGCAGGATGGTGCCGGCCAGCTCCTCAGTTAGCTCTTGCTTGTGGTCCCGCAGGTAGCTGGCCTCGTTCTGTTTGTCCTGTGGAAGGAAAAGAGTGAGGGGGCACGGGACTCACTGTCACAGCAGTCCTGGCAACAGTAAAGAGGGGTCACACACAGCTTTACTCAATGCTGCAGTGACATGACCCCTAACCATCGGCACCCGCTCTTGATCGCCAGGTTCCCACCTTGTCGCCTCCCACCACACAGAAGGAGGTCCTACCAGGCTGTCCCCATGGGATTCTGCTTTGGAAATGGCCTCCTCGATGGCCTCTTCTGCCACTCGTAGGGCCACAGCCAAGGTGTCCATCATGCTGTGCCCTAGGAAGGGACAGAACGCATGACAGGTCACAACTGCCCCACATAGTATGTTTCTGCTTTCAACCCTTGGGGTTCCCGGGACACGCTCCAGCTGCTCAGGAGAGGACATGAGCCCACTGTCCTTACCGACCTCACTATTGCCTCCCACCATCCCTCGAATTCTACTCTGGTTCTCTGAGTGGCCCCTCCCTCTGCCTTCCGGTCTCCCACTGAGTAACCAAGATGGTTCCAGGGGACCAGCAGACAATAATGTTTCTCTGTCCGAGTTTTTAGGCAGCATAGGTCCCATCTTGTACACTCTACCACTGTGATGACACGGACAGAAATGGTTAAATGTCCCTGAGACACTGGGCTGTGATCCTGGCTTAAAGCAAACACTGAGGCCATAAACAGGCATCTGTAACAAGTCTGAGTAAAAACATGCTAGGATTCAGCTGGGAGTTCACACCAGTAACCACCATGGTACCCCAGTGCAGTGCCATGTGGTCACACTACACAGATGAGTTGTGAATCTCAGACTGGTTAGGTAACTTAACAAACAGCAGAGGGTTACTATTGGTGTTCAGTACTGCTGAGAAAATCCTCCAGTGCAACGAAGGCAAGCCCATGTGACCTTTTAAACTGGACTGCACGTACACACTACTGCACTCTGCTTTTTATGTGGGTGAGGGAGCCAGAGCTCGGAAACCCACACTTGTGTGGCGAGTTTTTGCCAACTGAGCCTGCATCAGTAATGTTAGTGGACATGTTATTCTCTGTGGGAATAGTCTCTTCTCCCCACTTCCATCTCTCCAGAGTCTGGCTGTATTGGCTATGCTGGCTTTGAACTCACAATCCTCCTGCTGTAGCCCTGGAGTAGCTGGGATCACAGAGCTGTACAGCAGTGCGCTCACTGACCGCCTCGGAGTCCATGCTACATCAGCCAAGGACCACGGGTCTGAAAGGGATGGTGTCTGTGTCTCTTTCTCTAATTTTAATCTCCTGTTGCCATTTATAATCTAGCCTTGTGTGATTAGCATATGCCAGTCGCCTGGGAGCTGCTGAGAGTTATCTGTGAAATGAGACAAGGTGTGAACGCATCTGCTCTTCATTAGTCACTAGCCAAGCTCGTTAGACTCCTGGAGACACTAATGTGGCCAGAATGGGGGATTTGGGAAATATAGTGAATTCTTTAAAACAAACGCAGCTAATGTCAAGGCAACTCAGGTAGAAGATGTGTGTCACAAGGTCTGGCTGACTGAATGTGTTTAATGTAAGCTTTAGTAAGAAGAGCTCATGAGGAGGACATGTAAAGTGTAAGTTGTCACCGCAAAGAGCTCCCTGGAGATGGCTGTTTCTCTCCCAACTGGCTTCTCTGATACTCATCAATATATTAAGATTATTCTATTTAAAATTATAATTTATGTTTATATGTGTGTATGTGTGTCTGTCTGTGTGTATATGTGTATGTGTGTCTGTCTGTGTGTATATGTGTATGTGTGTATGTATGTCTCTCTGTGTGTATATGTGTGTGTCTGTATGTATACGTGTGTATGTATATATGTGTTTATGTGTGTGTATAGTGTATGTATGTCTGTGTTTGTATGTGTGCATGTGTGTGTACATTGTGTGTATGTGTGTGTGTAGCATGAATGTGTGTGTATATGTGTGTGTACGTGATGTGTGTATGTGTGCATGTGTATACATGTATATGTTGTGTGTGTGCATGTTTGTATGTATGTATTTGTGTATATACATATGTGTGTATACATATGTGTATATGTGTGTATGTATGTGTGTATACATATGTGTGTATGTGTGTGCATGTGATATGTGTGTGGGGGTATGCCATAGCATATGTGTGGCAGTTAGAGGAGAACTTTCGGAGTCAGTTGTCTTCTCTACCATTGGTCCCAGGACTGAATTCAGGTCACTAGGTTTGGCTGCAGCATCTACAGAGCTGTCTCACCAATCCTGATGTAGTGTTTCACAACTAGCCTATATTAATTGTACATGCATACAATATACTTTAGCCATATCTTACCCACCAAAGCATTTTTAGGCCTCACATTCTCAGCAATTCCACTGAGTAATTCCACTGATCTAGGTTCGAGGCTAGTTGCCAGTGATGCCCTGGTAGACAGGATGAGTCCATAAACTCAGGCATTTTACAACTAGTGGCCAGGCAAGGCATTCGACCGGGCATGGGTGTGATGGGGATGGTTACCATGTCCCAGCAAGGGTTCTGATGCCATTCTGTAATTCTTGGATGAGGGTGTTGGCATAAAATGTAATGTTAGTAAATGGTGGAAATAGTCTCACACAGGAAGTGCAGGCTCCTGGCTTGATTATTGCCTTCCAACTCCAGAACTCTCGCAGGTCCCTCACAGCATGGCTGTGATCACAGCTAGCCCACTCCAGCCTCTGAGCCCTCCAACTTGTGAGCAGCGGTCAGCCAAGTGCCCTTACCTTCTGACTGCCTGTAGAACGTGGAGTCACTTCCTGAAATGCTCCCTTCATTCTCCAGGTTTGGTTCAAACAATCCTCCTCCTAGAGGAGAGAGTAACACGGCCGTGAGAGGTCTCTGATGAACATGGGTGGGATTGAGCCACTGAGCTGGTGGATCAGCCACACTGATGAAGCCTGCCTTGCAAATGGGTTCATGCTACAATGGTCCAGGATTTGACCTGCTGTTTTTCTCTCTGCACAATGGGTTTTGGTGCAATTGCAACCCCAACTTTCTTCCAGTATCTTCTGCTATGACTTGAGTATATTCAGTATCTTCTGCTATGACTTGAGTATATTTTCTCTCTAAACTCATGATGAGCTTCATCCTCAGTGTGATGATTTTGGAAGCGGCCCTAACAAGCGGTGACGAGACCAGGAGGATTAGTGTTTCCTGGAAGTGGAGTCACTCAAGAGTGGGCTTATTAGGAACGTCCCTGCCTCTTCTCTTGGTGTTTCATGTGTGACTTGCCTTTCTGTCTTCTGCTCTGGATAGCACAGCAAAATGGTCCTTAGCAAGGGGCTGGAGAGATGGCTCAGTGATTAAGAAAGCTTTCCTGCTATTCCAGAGGACCCAAGGTCAGGTCCCAGCACCCACATCAGGAGGCTCACAACCACTTCTAACTCCAAGAACCCACATCAGGAAATTCCCAACCATCTGAAACTCCAGCTCCAAAGGAACTGATAGCCTCTTCTAGATCTGTAGGTACTGCACTCATGCATACGCACATGCATTCACATACACTCGAGCGTATACACACACACACACACACACACACACACACACACACACACAGGGAGATGAAGGGAGAGAGAGAGAAAGAGAGAGGCTTCTCCAGCCTCTTAAACTTCCAGATAAATAGGCTTCTACTGTCTCCAAGTTGCCCAGTACTGTGTATTCTGACATAGCAGCCCACGTTCGTTTTTTTGGAGGTAGTATGGGGGAAGTGAGAAGCCATGGTGTGAGGACTGGAGAATGTGAGGCCAGTCTCTGGACCCGCACATCGCCTGCTGTGTCACCTTCAGCAAGTTACAACCCTCTCTAGCCCTTGACTTCTTGACCAGAAAAACAGGCACATAGATAGCACTCTGTTGTGTGAAGTGGCATCTCTTTATCTTTAGATGGGGCGTGGCAGCTACCCAAACAGTTGTCCGCACTAGTGGGTTAACTGCCCCCTTTCTCTATTGCAGAAGTGTCCCTAAGATGCAATCTGAGAAAGAAGCGAGCTAAGCCACCATATTTGATCTCATATGGCTGTTGCTTTTCTCAGCTAAACACCTTCCTGTGAAACTCGTAGGTGACACTTTCCAGGAGGACACAGACATTCTTGTCACTTTGCTAGGACACTGGGTTCCAAGTTTGGGAACTAGAACTCAGAATATGAGTTTGTGGGTGTACAAACTCTCAGGACATAGATCTGGTCTTTCAGTAGAACTCAGAATATGAAGAAATGGGTGTGTGCACTCTCAGGACATAGACCTGGTCTCTCATCTCCGCATAGAAATGACTTTCCAATGGTTTGTCATCAGGGAGTGATAGTTAAGAGTTGTTTCTAGGGGCTGGGCAGGTTTCTCAGTGGTCAGAGCACTGCTGCAGTAGTGTGAGGACCTGAGTTCAAATCCCCAGAACCAGTGTTAAAAACTAGGTGTTGCTTCACATAGGCTTGCAACTCTAGTGCTGTGGGCAGTGGAGACAGGAGGATTGGTTCCAGGTCAGTGGGAGACTCTGCATCAAGGGGATGAGAGAGTGGTAGGGAAGGGAACATCATGCTTTCTGTGACCTTTACATACATGTGCACAGATGCATGCACACGCTTGCGTGCACGAACACACAGAGGCGATTTATACCAGAAGGACCCATAATTAAAACACCCACAATTTGCTGAAACAGCTTGGCTTTCCAAACTCTCAACAAGTCTAGTCCAGTAGGAACGTTCACAGCCCATGAGCTGGGGCTGGAGAGAGGCTTAGTATAAAGTGTTTGCTGCTCAAGCTTGAGGACCTGAGCACAGCAGCATGTGCCTTCAATCCCAACACTGGTGGTGGCAGAGATAACGGAGGGACAGAGACAGGTGGGTCCCTGGGTCTCCCTCACCCGCTGCTCTAGTCTACTTGGTGAGTTCCAGGCCTGTGAAAGGCCCTGTCTCAAAAACAAGGTAGACAACTCTTGACCCTGGAAGCTGGCCTCTGGCCTTCTCATCCGAGTGCACACACGAACATGCACACCCATACACACATGCATTCACACACACCTGCACACACCCAAACAAAACGCTGAGTTAAAACCCGACACTCCGCCCTCTTTCCAGAACCTACTATTTAGACAAGTTTCTCTGTCTCTATGAAGAGGGTGGATCCCCTTCTTCCTCCTCTTACCCCCAGCCACCACCCCCTCCTAGAGCAGCAGGCACTCCGGTACCTAGGATGTCGAAGCAGGCACCGCTCTCCAGACGGTGTTTTCTGT
The DNA here is from genome assembly GCF_000001635.26 of Mus musculus. NCBI lineage: Eukaryota > Metazoa > Chordata > Mammalia > Rodentia > Muridae > Mus > Mus musculus. The sequence goes on along the minus strand of NC_000075.6, from coordinate 120,417,231 downwards.
ACAGGTTCTTCAGGACCTTGGCACTGCCAAAGCGCTTGAAGCGGCTTTTCACATTGTTGTAGAACCACTCCAGAGACTGTGTCCTCAGAAGCCTGTTAGACAAGCAAATGTTAGACTGTAGAGTGGCGACAACCCTTGGCAGCCCCCTCCACAAGGAGGCATTTGCGTCTCAGTCGCCAGAAACTTTGGATACTTTGGGGAGCCTTCTATCTGTCACCATATGTATGGAGCCAGGCTGGCCTGCTCTGGGATAGAGACCTTTGGTGAGCCAAGCCCTGAGAGGTGAATCAGGTTATCGGCTACCAGCTGGCCAGAGATGCACAGGGGCCCCTGGGTGAGAAGCAGGACCCATCTGAATCTACCCAGTGAGCCAACAGATGCTTGCTATTTTAAGCCACTAAATTCTCTGTGGTTTATTAATGCAGAAAAGCTAACTCACAGAAACATCTGTTTAGCAGGAGGCTTTATAGTTGATATTCTTACTGTGTTATCAGCGCTTTTAATCCAGCTTGGGGAAATAAAAAGAACCAGTGAGCCGGCAAGAGGCTCCAGTCTCTCTTCAGTCAGCGTGAAGCACCATGGGAAGGCTATTTCCCAGTGAACAAGGCAGCCATGGTCAGTGTAGACAGTGGGAGTTTTCTTCATGTTTGGTGAGGACAGACTCTAAAGCCCTTGCATCTGAGGAACAGCGTTTTGTAATGTTTCTCACTGTGAATATAAAAATACACACTCCCTTTGGAAAATTCAGAGAAAGAATATAAAGATTTCCAAAGGAAAAGGAAAAAAAAATCCAAATTCAACCAAAGAACAAACAACCATGAGGCCTGAGTGTGGACACCACACTTGGGTTCGTGCCTTGAAGTCTGAGTCACAGAAGCGCCCGCAGAGTAACCTTCCTTATTGCAAGTTAGGCCTTTTGCTCAGTTCAGAGATGAAGCAACAGGAAGCCCCATGGAGCAAAGTATCAGAAGAAAACTGTAAAATAACCATCATGTTTCCCTTAAAAAACCTACCACTTAGCAGCACACCAAAATGCAAAGCCCTCCAGTGAGCTAGTTGTGTGAGCGCTTTTCTAATTTCTGTTTACATGGCATGACTCTGCTGGTAAACATTGTCTTTTCATTCCAAGGCAGACTAGAATCCTAGTTCATGCTTAAGAGCAGCATTGAGAGACTTAGAATCTCATTAAAACCTCACCTAAGAATGCCAGACTGACCTGGGTTGACTGGATTTAAACAGCACAGTTTTGAGGAGGCAGGAGCTGCCTGCAAAGAATTCTGCTCAGGCCCCAGTTGCTAGTGATGTAGCCAGGTGTCCTAGAACCCCACTCCAGCAAGGCAGGGCACCTTGCAAAATGAAGCCCCACGGATTTCCCGGGGGGGGGGGGGGGGGCGGGGGGGGGGGTCCGGGACTGGTCCTGGGGCCAGCAGGAGGAGTGGCTCGAGTGGCACCAGCGCCACCTAGGGGTCTGGTAGGAAAGTGTAGTCTGGAAGGAAGGCTTGGCTCAATTCCAGTTCTGCTGATCTCACTGCTTCCCAGGTGATCAACAGCACAATCGCCACCTAGAGGCATGGTGAGGAAACACAACCCCAGCCACCTACTATCCTCTCAGCATTGCTGGGTTAAAATTTGTGTTTAAGCAAAATTCTCCATAGGGCATCAAAGCTTGGTGACCAGGGGCCTAGCAAAATTTACTGGGTGTTTTTAAAAGTAGAATGATAACCTTGTTTTAAACTTGAATGGTAAAAGACAGAGCGAGTAACTCATGTCACCCCCATTTCTAAGGTCAATGAACCAGACTGGGTAACACACAACTATAAAGATTAACATAATAATTGAAACCAAACTCTCAAATGCAGGTCCAGTTGTTATAAGAAAATGACGTCAAGTCTTTGCAATCAGCTAGGTTCTCCAAATGGCCCGTAATGGTGGTGTTATACTAACATTGCTTCTCTGATAAAATTAAAGAATGCCGTACTTAAGACTCACGCCCAGATTCAAGCCTGTGTCCACGACACACAGCTAAGAAAGCAGAAACAAGCGGAACTGAATGGAGACTGAAGTCTGCAGGCCTGAAAAGTATTTGCTTCCGGGAGAGAGGAAACATTTCTGTGGATTGCTTTGCACCGTTGAAGAAGTTCTCTTGTCCCCCCAGAACGTGACTAGCACTGGGCTGCATTTTGTCATTTTCTACTGGTGTGACTGAGAGCTAGCTACTGTCTTACTTAACATGGATATTGGTGAATATGGGGACAAATTTTATAAGACACATATCTGGCCTAATGTGCTGACAAACCAATTACAGACTTTGGATATATATAATAAGAACCAGAAAATGGTAAGTTTTTTTTTTTCCTCTAATGAATTAGAAGGGAAAGATGAAAAAAAAAAAAACAACCCAAGTTGCTTTCTCCTACAGAGACCCTGGTAAAAGCCAGCTAAGAGGCCTTTGATCATTCACTGAAGCCCCAAAGCCCAGAACAAGCATCAGCTGTGATGCTAGTGTGCAGCCACAGGTTTCCCTCCGGGCCACCTTCTTCTGCCAGCAGAGCCTAAGGAGCCCAGAACTCCCTGGCTGGGCCTGTCACCTGCCGATATCAACTCACACAGCCACCTGCTCAGAACTAAGGAGAAGATCCAGGGACAGCCACACCCACTCAACCCTATTCTGGAAGGATTCCCTGGATATGGTGTCCTGCAAGAAATTCAAAGGTTTAATGACACAATTCCCAAAACACAAACCAAACCAAAACCTAAACAGCAACAAAATCTTCTCCTGAGCCCAGTCATGGTCACTGTTCTATCTACCTCTGTGAGGAGTCACTACACCAAGGCAACTTCTAGAAGAAAGCATTTCATCTCCCTGTTTGCCTAGAGTTTTAGAGTCAGTCCGCGATCAGTATGGTGGGGAACAGATAGAGCAGCAGCTGAGAGCTTTACATCCTGACCCACAGGCAACAGGCATAGACAGACAGACAGACAGACAGACCACCCCAGTGACACACCCATGCCACCAAGGCCACACCCACTCCACACTTCCTAATCCTTCTCAAACAGTTTATCAACTTGGGACTAAGCATTGAGTATATGAGCCTATGCAGGCCATTTTTATTCAAATCAATACAAAGCCTTACAAGGCAAGCAATCAATACTCATCAGGTTTATAATGATGGCTGACATAAGGCTGGGGTATGGGCTAGCACAGTACTCCATCCTACGTGACTTTTCAGAACTTGTTATTTGTTATCAGCATCCATCCCATTATATCCAAAGCGCCTTCTCGATCTTTTAAAGGCTGTGGATATAACCATTAAATAAATGCTAAAAACAGTTTGGACAGGAAAACAACATTGAATTCTTTTCTTTTTCTTTTTTCTTTTTAAAGATTTATTTACTATATGTAAGTACACTGTAGCTGTCCTCAGATACTCAAGAAAAGGGCATCAGATTTTGTTAGGGATGGTTGTGAGCCACTATGTGGTTGCTGGGATTTGAACTTCGGACCTTCAGAAGAGCATTCGGGTGCTCTTACCCACTGAGCCATCTCACCAGCCCCCAACATTGAATTCTTACATTGTCTTTTTTACTTTTTTTCTGAAACAATGTCTTACTATGTAGCACAGGCTGGCCTTGAACTTGAGATGCTCCTGCCTCCACCTCCTGAGTGCCGGGATTACAAGCATACACCATCCCATCAGGCTTCTTACATTTCATCCTAACTAAAGAGCTAGTCTTGTTGATTAATGCGTTTCTTAGCATTTGATAGTTCTGAAGGCAATCCACCCTACTACCCCAAGGCCTGCTGATTTCCACGTGCTGGGCCCCTCCCAAGCATCCTTGCTTCAGCAGATCTGAGTGAGGCTTGAGAGTGTGACTCTGAACACTTCCAGGTGAAAGGGACTGCACTTTGAGTGTTAGTGAGCTAGAAATAGAACCACAGCTCCTGAAGAGCCCCGGGTTGATTCAGTACCTGTCACTTGCGTGTTTGTGAAGGAAGATTCCTACAGTCTGACGACAGAGATGCTCTGAAGGACCAAGTCAGAGCAATCTATTCTGAGGAGTCGAGAGATGCAGAGACTGAAGATGGGAAAGTACAGCTTTCACACAGGGACCCCTGAGTGTGTCACTGCGAATCTGTGGACATATGTCGCTAGGAGGCTTGAAGTCTCATGCTTGGTTGACAGGTGACGGTGGCTATTAATGTGACCCAGCTTGCTAAGTGGGAGCTTACAAAGAGCAACAAGGGAAGGAAACTCACGGCTAGTAGCAAGGATACCTGAGACTGACCCATGGAATGTGATTATATCCAGAGCCCAACAAAAGCAAACTCCAGCTGTGTGATACTATTCCTGACAAAAGCCACTTCAGAAAGGAAAGGCTGATTTTGGCTCCTAGTGCAAGGGTACAGACCATGATGGTAGGGGAGGCGTGGTCATGGGAGTTAAAGGCAGCTGGACACTTTGTATCCACAGTCAGAAAGCAGAGAGGTCAGTGCAGGACCTGTTTCCTGTTTCCTTCTCATTCAGTCCAGGACCCCAGCCCACTGTATGGCATCACCCACATTCTCACCTCACTGCAATCTAAACCGGTCCTCACAGATATACCCAGAGGCTCATCTCCCAGGTGATTCTAGAATCCTGTCAAGGTAACCAGATATTCACCATCACAGGGGCCGGAGAGGGGTGTGGGTGACACTGGTGGGACACTGAGCCTTGAAGGTGATGCAGCCTGAGTGGTGAGTGCTGCCACATTCAGCTTCCAAGTCCCCAGGGCTCCACAGACCACCCCTGCAATGGGCATGATGCATCCTGAACTTTCTGAGTGTCAGACAATCGTGTAAGTGGTGTAAGATTAACTTTCTAAGTTAAAGACAGCCCCAGGGGATGTTCTTTATCCTTCTTCAGTTACCAGAGGGCACACAGAGCATCCCACAGTTCCTGCATGAGTATATTGGGGGAGGCAGAACCAGGTTGTATGCCCCATGGTGGGGCTCCAGAGCTTGTGCCCTCAGCCCCCACGCTGACTCGTCTGTGTATGGAATTGAAAAGAGAACAGTTAGACAGGCAGAGGTGTGCGGCTCATCTGAAGTTAAAGAAGATGCAACAAAGCACCTGGCAAAGGATGCAGCCGGCAGAGCAGTCACCCTCAGAGGGCACAGGTGTATGCTTCTAAGCCTGACCACCCGAGTTCAGTCTCCAGAACCTTCATGCTAGATGGAGAGAAAGACTGCTACATGTCCTCTGACCTCATATGTGCACCGGGGATGAGTGCTGGAGCTCATATGTGCCCCTTGTATGCACATAAAATACTATATAATTTCCAAAAGCAACAAATGCACCCTGTGATGTACCCTACAAGCAGTAGGAGGGCATTCAGAACTCCAGCCCTATGTGCCTAGGGATAGATAGCCAGCTATGTGCCTGGGGACAGTCAGTTATGTGTCTGGGGATAGCCAGTTATGTGCCTGGGGATAGACAGTTATGTACCTGGGGATAACCAGTTATATGCCTTGGGATAGCCAGTTATATGCCTTGGGATAGGCTACTTTTCAGGCCCAGTGGCTATGAGACAATGGGAGATACACTGATATTACAAAGCAACTGCAGCCCAAAGATAAAACACAAAACACAGATCAATGGACTAGAACCCAGAATTAGATCTACATGTTCCCTACAACCAACACTCTCTAATGAAGGCATCAGACACACATGCCAGAGAAAGGATTGGGCATCTATATACCTAAGACTGGAACGAAGCCCTTGTCTCTCAGCCGGTGATACCTCATCAAACACCTAAGGGTACAACCTGAAACAGGAAACATACTAAAAAATAGAGGCGCCATTTCAATACAGTGTAACAAAGGCAACGAGTTTTTAAATTAGATCCACAAAACATACACAATAAAGGTAAAAATAGACCCATGGGATTAAACTAAAACACCACTGCTCAGCAAAGGTAACAGTCGGCAGGGAGAGACTCTTTGGCCCAAGCCAAACACAAATCCTGCAGGCTGCCACTCACATGGGATGAAATTTGTTTTCATAGGTGGAGAGAAAACAGAGGTGACCGGAGGTTAAGAGGGTGGGGTTGGGGTGGGGGAGTAGACAGCTTGCAGAACAGGTACAATCCCTCAGGAGTAGCAAGCTCCGACTACCTATGGCTCAGTCAGTGGCTGTACGTCACTGCAACTCACTATGTCCTTTATAAGGAACCAGAAGAGACGAGTTTAAAGGGTCTAAACACCAAAGAAGAGTAAACATTTAAGGAAACAGCAAGCTGAAGACCCAAGTGTGGTTATTACATATTGACTATTAAATCGGTACTCTGATTCTATACATAAGTGTATCATTATGCCAATTAAAAGAGAAGAAGAGGAGTCAGAGATTGACTCTTATAGTCCACATGGTCACTCCTGAAAATTATTCTCTCATAACAGGTGTGTCTGCACACATGTGTGCACATGTGTATACAGACACAAACACACACACGCACGCACACGCACACAAATAATAATAAAGCATTTTTAAAAGGGAGCAAGAAGCAAAGTCTCAATAAGCCGATTTATAAGAAAGGTGCTGGAACTGAAGAGATGACCTAGCGCCACCTGCTGGTTCAGGTCTTGCAGAGGCTCAGAGGTGAGTTCCCAACATCTACTTTGGCTGTCCATCTCACACCCACCAGTGACCCCAGCTCCAGGGATCTGGTGCCCTCTTCCAGCCTCAGTCACATGTGTGCTTATGTGTACCACCCCAATCCCATACATACACATAATTAGAAAATAAAATCTTTAAAAGATGACCAGAGTCCATGATTTTGTTATTGCAATCATTTTCTGGTTGACATTCTTACTCTTTAAAACTTCCAGAAACCCATGGGGCTGTATATAATGAAATAGGAGCCTTGGAGGTGTCTGGAATCCTGACTTGTTAGGTAACTCTATGACACATCATAGTCTGTGCATCTATTTAGAGATGAAAACTCACATGCCCAGGACCTTTCCTTTCCAGGACTTACCTGGTTGCTGTCACCTGGCTTGGGCACATCAGGACATCCTCTTTGAAGTCTCTCTCACCAGGCTGTCCTTAGGCTCCCAAGCAGCCCTGTGGACTCCAGACACTGGCCCATCTTAGCTTTGATCATTTTCATGTATCACACACTCGGTGTGGCTCTCGGCTCCACCCTCGGATTGACTCACTCGTTCAATATGGCTCACAGAGTTTGATTTAATTAAACCTGGCAGCTGTCAAGCCTGCAGGACCTCCACAGCTTTGGAAGGAGGTGCCGACCATCCGTGTGTGGCCTCTCTTCTGTTCCTTTGCTTATAAAGCAGACCAGCATTCACTCTTCCTTTGCCAGAAGTAACCGGATTTAGTCACGTGGATCTGGAAATCGGCTGCTCTCAGTTTAGCTGCAGCCGATTTGTACTCTTGAGCCTGGGGTGGCTCATCTGGGAGAGCATGCAGCCTCCCACTAATGAGTATAATCCACAGAGGTCGCTAGCGAAAGCAGCCAGCGCACGCACACTCTACCTCCGTGTGGCCTTGACGGCACTGATTTCTCTGCCTACGCCTCACACCTTCATCTTCAGAATACAAATGATCACATCTCCCTTCCAGCCCATCTCCAGGGACACGAAGGAGCTGCATTGTCAATAGCTGCCTGTGGTCTAGGGACACGGAGGGGGAAGGGCAGCACTGGTTCCCTGAGGTCCCAAGATGCTGATGTGTCCCTGGTTTACCTTGAGAGAATCTACAGATTTGTATTAAGTGTGAGCACTTCCTTTCTTTCTTCCTTCATCCAAACTTACCTTACACAGCAGTCAACTATGGAATGAGGTGTTTCTATTTACAAGGAAACCTTGCCTGGCTGCTGGAGGAATCTGCTGGCTGCTCTTATTAGTCAATGCTCCCACTGCACCTGTGCAATCGAGGAAGTAGAGGCAACTCCAGAAAGCGAGTAATTATAGCTATCGTGAGGACCGTACTGTGCACCCATAGGTCGAGGGTACTGGGGTTGCAGTGAGCTAATATCTGCCACTTACTGATTGTCTGTCACCTGCTGCCCCTAAGGAAGGTCCTTTCAGTCCAAAGGGGGAAAAAAAAAAAAAAACAAAACAAGGGCTATCACTGGCCATTGGTAGAGCCTATCCCTCTTTTTGTCTTGTAATTTTAATAAATAAAGTGCGTGCGCGCACGCGTGCGCACGCAGGACAGGGGTCAGTTCTGGTTGTCTTCATCACTTGCTCCCACATAATTTTTGACACAAGGAGTCTCATTAAACCTGGAGCTCACCATTGAGCTAGAGTGGCTGGCTAGCAAGACCTGTGGATCTGCCTTCTCTACTTCCTTAGAGCTGGACCTGGGGGATCAGCCTTCCTAGAGCTGGGGTTACAGGTACACACACTGCATCCAGCTCTTTATGTGGGTGCTGGTGCCTTCAAACTCGTCATCATGCTTGAATGACACACGCTTTGTAAATTTAGCCATCTTTCCAACCCCCTCAAGAAATAAATAACACATTACAGGATTTGAGATTTAATTCTTCAACTCATTCATGGCTACCATCCCTCCAATTTCCATCTGGGGCTGCTATGATGGTTTGGATGAAAAGGGCCCCCATATTTGAATGTTTGGTTCCCAGTTAGTGGAACTGTCCAAAGCCTTGTTGGAGGTGAGTCAATGGGGACGGGCTTTGAGGTTTCAAAAGCCCACAGTCTTGCTCTCCACCTTTCTGCCTCCACCTCTCTGATAAGCTGCAAGCTCTCACTCAGCTGCTGCTCCAGCGCCATGCCTGCCCACTGCCATGCTTCTCGCCATGATGATTGTGGGCTAACCCCTGTAACTGTACACCAGCCTCCAATTAAACACTTCCTTTCATAAGTTGACTTGGTCACTGTGACTCTTCACAGCAATAGAACAGTGACGAAGACAGTGAGCGATGTGATCCATTCCTTTATGTTCACACGAGACACTGGACCTGCAGAAGTGACCACTCTGTGTTGCAGGGCTCATAAGAACCCACCCTAGACCCCACCACAGCAAGCATGCTCCTTGCTCCTTTGTAGGGGTTCATAAGTACATCACTTGATGGCCATTCTACAACTTATCTATCCTGTGCTCTATTTACTTATTGGTATCCAGATTGTTCTAATTTGCTATCACATCAATGCTTCAAGAAAGGCTTCTTACCCGACCCACTAGATGTTAATGAACATATCTGTAGGATAAATTCCTAGGCACAGACACATGGTCTGAAAGGTTTACTCACCATTTACAGGTGATAGGAAATTTTATTCATGTGTGCTATCCTCAGTTATGGCTCATGTGTGCTATACCCATGTATGGCTCATGTGTGTCAGTTATTCCCACGTATGACTCATGTGTGTTAGTTATCCCCATGTATGACTCATGTGTGTTATCCCCATGTATGGCTCATGTGTGTCAGTTATCCCCATGTATGAATCATGTGTGTTAGTTATTCCCATGTATGACTCATGTGTGTTAGTTATCCCCATGTATGGCTCATGTGTGCTATTCCCATGTATGACTCATGTGTGTTAGTTATCCCCATGTATGACTCATGCATGTTAGTTATCCCCATGTATGGCTCACGTGTGCTATCCCCATGTATAGCTCATGTGTGCTGTTCCCATGTATGGCCCTGCTAGCAACTTGTCAGCATCTCTGCTGTACACTGTTTCACCTTTCCATCTTTGCTAATCTTTGAACATCGGTACAGCAATGTAACTTTAATTTATGTTTATCATAAAGGAGTCAAAGCCATTAATTCTGTTGAAGATATTTGAGGGGCTGGAGAGATGATTCCTCTGTTAAAAGTTCTTGCTCTCTTGGAAGGAACCCGAGGACTGGTTCCTAGAAGCCACATCAGGCAACGTCATAACCACCTGTAACTTCAGCGCCAGGAGATCCAGCACTGAAGATCTTCCTTCAGCCTCCACAGATAATACACATACATATGATAACACACACACATGCACACACACATACATATGATAACACACACACACACACACATACATATGATAACACACACGTGCACACACACACATATGATAACACACACATACATATGATCACACACACACACACACATACACACTCAGGCAAACATTCATACACATAACTAAAATATACATAAGTCTTTTTTGAAAGAACAAAGATAGAATTATGCATGAAAATGCTATAAACTTGTTGCTTTGTATGGAATAAGAAACATTAAAATAAAAAATGAAATAAAACAGTAGGCAAAAAAACCTGGGGATTCTGCACTAAGCTTTGGGACCTGAGGAACCAGTTACAGTCCCTGCTAGGACAAGGGGTGTAACATTCCAGTGTGGCTGATCTCATATCTGGAACATATGTGTCTTTGTGGTTGCTGTTCAGGAACATATGTGTAGGGTTAGTTTGAATTAAGTCAGCTTCCTTGAACACACAAGGATGTTCCCTCCGTCAGGTGCAGGTCAGAGGTGGGGCAAGCGCAGAAAGGCAGCTCTCCATATATGCTCAGTGCTCCTTTGCTGCATCAGCAGAGGAAAGGCACAGTACCTGACCCATCCCTGCGTTCTCTGAAATGGAGACAGTAGTTCAAAAGGTATTTTATAGTTCACTTTTCAACTTATTCACAGATACACAGAACACAAACCAAAAACCCATGCACAAGATTGGTCAAAGATGACTCGTTTTGACGGAAAGACACCTATAGCAACAAACAGGCCATCTCTGATAAAGGAGTATAGAAAATAACAGAGCACATTAAACTGCGAAATTTAATTGCTAAGGTTACCAGGACCAGCGACGTTCTTTCTGCCAAACTCTTGGGCCCAGATGAGACCTGAGGTATCTTGAAAAAGAATCAACTGGCAGGAGGTAGGTGGTAGAGACCCCAAATCTCTCCTCTCTGTGCTCCTGGCTAGAAAGGCTCAAAGAAAGATGGTGACCCAGGCATCCTTTTTTTGAGACGAGACTCAGGGCTCTGTGCAGAGGGTGATCCAGAGTGAAGGACTGGCACACAGCATTGCCAGTCTCTATTACTGGCTTTGGGAGGGAGGTGTTGCGGAGCTGTGAAATCTCAGACAAGCCAGCCAGGAAAAGCCCACCATGAGAAGCCGGGAGAGAGGGCCGCTGAAGCTCACTTAAAGCCTCCGGGTTTGATTAAGCTTTGTAGAGAAAATTCACGTGGATTTTTACACTGATTTTATTTTTCCACCTTCCTTGCTTTGCTAATTCAAGCTGCGTCGGTTTGGAACAATCCCAGCTGTAGTCCTGTGTGCTCCCTCAGCCACACTGACAAGACTTACGTCAGTCACAAACTCAGATTGGATGGCAGGAGGAAGATGGGGACGAGGAAGGTAAATCTGGAAGAGAGCTCTGAGGAGTCTTTTCTGCATACACCTCCCAGGCAAAGAGATGCTCAAGTGTGACCAGGTTTGATTCAAACAAACACTGATCTACTAGGAGCCAAGTGACAACACAGCCCCACCCCTTGATACCTGTGGGACCACACAAGTTTCTTTGCTTCTGAGCACCTTGGCATCTTCATCTTTGTGTCTAAAGTGGTTACCAGTCAACATCTGCCTGAATTTTACAGACTTTTGTAACTTTAATTATTTAATTTTCAGTTACTAAATGTTTGTTTTTGTTTGTACCTAACACCTGTAGGTGCAGTGCCTACGGAGGCCAGAAGACACCAGCTTTCCCTGGAGCTGGAGTGTGTGGTGGTGACGGTGACGATGGTGGTGGTGGTGGTGGTGATGACGATGGTGGTGGTGGTGGTGACGATGGTGGTGGTGGTGGTAGTGGTGGTGATGATGGTGGTGGTGATGGTGACGATGGTGGTGGTGGTGATGATGGTGGTGGTGGTGGTGATGACGATGGTGGTGGTGGTGGTGGTGGTAGTGGTGGTGATGATGGTGGTGGTGATGGTGACGATGGTGGTGGCGGTGGTGATGGTGGTGGTGGTGATGGTGGTGACGATGGTGGTGGTGGTGGCGGTGGTGATGGTGGTAGGAAGCTTGACCTGGGAGCTGGGAACTGAGCTAAGCTCCTCTGCGAGAGCATCGAGCACACACACACACACACACACACATCCACAGAGAGATCTGAAAGATCACAATCCCATGGACTGTATTGCATTAGGCAAAAGATTTGCAAAATCCTTATCTCCATGCAAATTCCAGGGCTGTGGCAAAAAAGGAAAGAACATCAAGTTCTTCCCATAAAACCTGAAGCCAATGTATTTATGCTCAAGTGTAAATCTCAGAAAAGGCCACTGCTAGTGTGTTACATGAGGAATGATCAGTAGCCCTGGAAAGGAGCGGGCCGTTTATGCTGTAAACCAGCTCTGCCCGCTAGGTGCAATGCCCTGAGCCTGATGGAGCACCGGGGTTTCTAACCCTCTTGGGTTGAATTCCTCCAAGTTCCTGAATTCACTCTCTACCCTCATCACCTGGGCATCAGTGGAGGGATTCAAATGCCTTGTTGGTGCCCACAGAGCTAGGGTCTACTGTCCAGGCATCTGTAGCTGTGGCTCACAGAGACCCTTGAGGGTCTTGGGACTGTGTGGTTGCTTTGTAGGATGTCTCCTTCAGGATGGAAATTTATTCACATTTACCTCCAAACACTACCTCTAGAGTGAACGTGGTCATGGACATGCATATAGGGGGTGCATGGTGGGGGGGGGTCACGGACATGCATGTAGGGGGCACATGGTGGGGGGAGTCACTTCTTATTTGCTCTTGGCATTCTCTACGAAGCAGGACTTGACTGTGAAAGATCAGCTCCATCTGCACATAACCAAAAATATCTCCCAAGAGAAGCTCTGGGTTAATTGTTTGGAAAGATAACTTTCTGTCTGATTTCTCACCAAAACTCCAGTCACTGACCAGGGCTGAACCAGCGTCTTTCCTTTCTAACAGGATGGAACTCACATCGCCAGGCTTGTGTGGTACATGCCTTGAGCTACCTCACTGGCTTGCCAGCCCCCTTCAAGCTCTTTAGAAAACAAGTTCTCAGAACAAGACCACCCGTGAGAACAGAGCCAGAACACTCAGAGATCCGGTAGAGATCCAGCCTCTTCTGGACCAGGCAACCCCGCCCCTGTTGTCCTCCTCTGTGTAATGGGTAATGGTATCCGCTCAATTGGAGCAGCACTCAGCAGAGCTGGCTCTCAGTAACATCACAGGTAATACAGAAGAGTCACCATCCCTCTGCTTCCTCCAGGGCGGCGGAGGGATGCATCTACAAAGTCAGCAATTCCAGGCCTGGGCCTTGAGAAGCTGAGGGCCTCCATAGCAACAGACGAGCTATCTTTCCCCACACCCGCCTGGGTTCTTGGCAGGTCTACAGATACTAAAAATGAGCTGATCTGGAGGGTAAGAAGTAGGAGGCAGGCTGGGTGGGGTGTTTTCTTCATCCAAACGGTAAACAGGGGCTTTGCCAAACTGCAGGAGCTCTGGCAAACCACAGCTCAGAACACCCAGATTTTTGGTATAGCTGTCATTTTAACTGGCAAAGAACAGTTCCTCTTTTAAAAATGTGGCTGCCTCTGTCCAGGGTCACATTCCTGCTGGTCTTCTAGCTTTGCAGAATGGAGGCAGAGGATGGAGAAGGCTGGGTGGTGGAACCGCATGTATGTCCTCAGCTGTCCTCAGATAAGCTCACCTGGGGCTGCTCTGCTGTCCCTCTAAGCAGACCTCAGCTCTAGACCACGGAGGAATTCTGGACTGTGCTGGCCACTTCCCCATCCAGAGCTTTCAGAGACCTTTCCAAATCATCTGCATTTCTTCTATCACCCAGAGGAAGGTTTTCAAAGGTGGGAAGTCACTTGAGAATCTTCTTAGCTCCTAGGGACCCACAGCCCCCAAGACTGGCCCAGAGCTCTCTGACCACCCTCCAGGGAAGCCCTATGAGTCAGGGACTCTGCACAGGGTCATAGTAAAACATACAGACAGGAGGGAAGGAAGGAAGGAAGGAAGGAAGGAAGGAAGGAAGGAAGGAAGGAAGGAAGGAAAAACACCCTCAAATATGCTAAATTTCCTTGATGAAATTTTTGAGTGTCTTGCTTGTTAGCACTCAGAAATAACACAACACACTCATTATTGCACGGTTCAGACACTCCCTCAAGTTCCAAAACAAAATGGAGTAAAATGCCAGTGTGATGGCCCTCAATGCACACCGTGAGGATGCGACTGCTCTCAGTTTTCAAGTTCAAATAGCTTGGCAGGGTTCTCACATATTCGCACACACCCTGGCCTCAGGGCCTGCCTGTACTTTTAAAGAAGAAAACAGGAGTCTATAGACAATTATTTTGAGTAACTCAAGGCAATTCTTCACACACAAGCTGTCTCCAAGGTCATTATTACACAGCAGCCACACCTGGCAAAGAGCCTCTTCCTTGGGCACTAATATGCAAGAACATTATGGTTATGACCACACTCCCAAAGTCTCAAGTCTCTGATTTGCTTGTTTGTGGAGACTATTCAGACAATTTCTTGAGCCAGAATCTAATGATCACCTACACTGGGTGGCTTACAAATGCCTGTAACTCCAGCTCTGAAGGGCTCTAGTAGGCCTGAGCCAAGCAAGACAAACATAGCTCTGGCAGGCCTCGCCCTTCCCCTATCCCCTCTGCCTTGCTAAACTGCTAGATTACAGTGCTAAATTGAGCCACCAAGGTCCATGTCCTTATTTGGCCACTTGCCGGTCCTGAGGCTGACCACCAAGGGCCAGCTATCAAAGGATTGAAGACCAGGCATCAGGAGCTTCTTGAGGCTCAGCCAATTAATCTGCCCAATCAAAAACAAACCTATGTATCCTAATGTGTGTGTGTGTGTGTGTGTATGCGTGTGCGTGCACATGTGTTCCATTTCCCTTTATAAACTGCCATTTGCCTACAGGCTACAGGTCTGTCTCCTCTTTACTCAGAGACAGTCCTTTGCCCCTCTGGGACAAATATCCCTTCCCTCCTCTCCCTGGCTTTTCTTCTCCCTCATCTCTATCTCCTGTGTTGTCTCTTATCCCCTACCCGTTGTCTCTCTGGGGCAAATCAATCTCCTTTGGGCTGGAGAACCTGGTCTTGGTGTGTCCTGTGCAGATTCTTTCCCTTTCAAGCTCCAAGGGATCTAATGCCTTCTTCTGGACACCACAGACACTAAATTCCCACGTATACCCCTATTTAGCCTTCTATACATGGAACGTAGAACATATACACATAACTTTAAAAACCTTTAAAGTAGTTTAGTTCATATGGGGGTTTTTACATTTCTTGAGTCTGTAAGTCCACATTTGGATGTCTCTGAGGATATCCCATCTTGGAGGCTGAAGAAAAAGCTCTCTCTCCAGCTTGTGCCCAGCACTTGGTGACACAGGGCCCTGGGATAGAGCTGTCTATGTGTGGTTTTTATTTGAATGAAGCTGGGGTTCTGGATGCTGGGGATATGGTGGTCCCTGGAACAACTCTTCAGAATAAATTCAATGCTCTGTTGCTAATTTCCTCACGTCCTCTCTTGTGGAACACTTCCTTTCGTGTTGGAGGGAAGCACTTTAATACTGACAGGGTTTGCAGGGAGAAGGGACAACAGGGTGTTCTAGGGGAGGTGAGACACTCCCTTTGTAGGAAAGTGGAGCTTTCAGGCAGGAAGAAAACAACTCAAAATAGTTTTAGGAAGTCACTGAAACTGACCAGATTCACTAGGCTCCTCCTTCTCCAGGAATAAGCAGTAAAGAGGCAGAGGGTCACCCAGTCACTGGGAGAAGCAGAGAGAGCTACCTGGAAGAGGCCCAGATCAACTGAGCCACCTGGAAAGGACTGTTCTCAACCTGCAGAGAGGCCTGTAGGCTGTGCAGTGTGCTCCCAGCTTTTTGAGCTGTCACTGTGCTGGGGTGGGCTTTGGCGATGCAGCTGTCACTGAGTCATTTCTGCTCCTGTAAGCAACCCCTCACCCATACTCCTGTAAGTAACCCCAGAAAAACACATGAGTTCACCAAACTGGACTTTAGTGGTATTTACACTTTGGTCTGTTAGCTTAGTCCTCTATCTGGGGTGGATAGACATTTGTTCATGTCTCCCCAAGGTAAGTGTCACAGGACACTCTCACGTGTCCTATGGTCAAGCACACCACCTTTAGGCCCTTTATTTTAATTTTTTTTTACCTACCATGCATCGCTTTCTAGTGCTTTGCTTATGCACAGGTTCCTAAGTGCCCCGTGCTAGTGCAGTCTCTGAATTACACACACACACACACACACACACAGGAAGGAATCTTTGTTGCTTTTATGACCATCCTGTGAGCAATTCACACCCGAGGCAGGCCTGCAGGGCATCATTAGGGCAGGACAGCTTTCAAGGTGTAGGGGATGCAGCTCACATACAGGGCTCGTACATCTTCCCAGAGGAGGAGAAACTGAAAAGCACTCTCTGCTGTTCAGTGTTGATTCTGAGAGCTTTATGTGGTCCAGAACAGACCCAGCATCGCCTTTTGTATTTGTCCCTAAAGAACTCCACAGCTCTCATGGTGTGCCCTGCCTCTTCCAAATTAGGTCACTCAGGGACCTAAGTGAGAGCCACCCGATCTGCTCTCCCAGGGCTTTGCAGAAGCCCTGAGGATTTACGTATTTAAAGGCTGCCCTCCCAACATGAGGCAGGTGTGAGACACTGGCTAGTCCCTTCTTATGCTGGGGAGGCAAACCTTTGCTCTTGTCCTCTTTTCAAAAGTTCGTTTTTACTTAATGTATATTTGCCTGAGTGTACATTAAGTGCATCATATGTGTGCAGAAACCCTCAGAGGTCAGAAGAAGGGGTTGGATCCCCTGACTCTGGAGTCACAGGCAGTGGTGTGGGGGAATCAAACTTGGGTTCTGTGGAAGAGCAGTAGATGCTCTTATAACTATAGAGCCATCTCTCTACTCCCAGATTTTTTCTTTTTTCTTTTATGTTTATTTTTATTTATGTGTGTCTATGTATTTTCTTTCTCTCTCTTTCTCTCTCTCTGTTGTACATGCACATGTGTGTGTGTGTGTGTGTGTGTGTGTGTGTGTGTGTGTGTGTCTTAGTCAGGGTTTCTATTCCTGCACAAACATCATGACCAAGAAGCAAGTTGGGGAGGAAGGGGTTTATTCGGCTTACATTTCCATACTGCTGTTGATCACCAAAGGATGCAGGACTGGAACTCAAGCAGGTCAGAAAGCAGGAGCTGACGCAGAGGCCATGGAGGGATGTTCTTTACTGGCTTGCTTCACCTGGCTTGCTCAGCCTGCTCTCTTATAAAACCCAAGACTACCAGCCCAGAGATGGTCCCACCCACAAGGGGCCTTTCCCCCTTGATCACTAATTGAGAAAATGCCTTAGAGTTGGATCTCATGGAGGCATTTCCCCAACTGAAGCCTTTCTCTGTGATAACTCCAGCCTGTGTCAAGTTGACACAAAACTAGCCAGTACAGTGTGTGTGTGTGCAGTTCCTGCAGTGGCCAGAAGAGGGTATCACAGAGCTGCCTTTGGTGCTAGAAACTGAACTCAGGCCCTCTGTAAGCACAGTTTATGCTTTAAACCCCAGCCCCTATGTCCTGCTTTAAGTTCAGGCTCCGTGAGCCCTTTGAGAGAAACGTGAATGCTGAGTATATGCCCTCTTCCTCTCAGCTTTTTCAGCTTTATTAAAGTATAACTGGCAAATGAAACTATATATATTTAAAATGTAAAAAGTGGTGACCTGACCCTCATATGCACTAGGAATCAATACATTCTGTGTCTCACAGTTACCTTTATTTATTTTTATTTTTTTGGTGATAATGCTTACTATATATCCTCTTAAAAATCAAGCATAAAATACCATACTACTGATAATCTCACCAAAGTGCATTTCAGATTTCATAATTTATCTTATAACTGAAAGTTCATACCCTTTAACCAAGCCCTCCCCATTGTTCCAACCCAACAGGTCCATACATTTCTCTCCATTTCTATATTTGTTCTGATTAATTTTTGTGTGTGTATGTGAGTCTGATATATGTGTCTAAGGTGTATAAGCACATGTATGTGTAGGGGCACACCCTGTGCATGCACATGGATGCAGGGAAGGTCATTGGGTGTCCTGCTCTATCACCCTCTGCCTTTGTCCCCTGAGGCAGGCTTTCTCCTTGAACCTTGAGCTGGGTTGGCAGCCAGCAAGTCCAATATCCCTTCTGTTTCTGTATCACATACTACTGGGGTTGCTTGCAGGCAGGCACAGCCACACCCGGCAGTTACATGGATTCAAACTCAAACCCTCACACTGTGCAACAAGTGTTTGGGGAACCACTGACTCCCCCGCCCCCAGTCCTTTTCTCACTTAAATAAAAAGTATCTGTATAAAAATGAGCCCCACCCAGAACAGCTTACCTCTGGCAGACCCTCTGTGCACCCAGGAGCCATTGTTCACAGGTCTGGTCAGCTCCTCATCTGATATCTCGGAGGTGTCTGCCCTCCCTACAGTGATCTATAGATTCACACACACACCCCTCCAAACAGGCTGTTTTTGTACCAGAAGATAAGCTAAAATGTTCCTGGAAATTAGAAACTCAGCAACCCGAGGCTGTCAAGGCAATTTTGAAAGAGATGAACAAAAGCCGGGACCACGGCTTACTCCCTTGACATCGCTATGTCTCATATTGATATGACGCTGTCACAAAGCTCAGTAAACAGACCCAGGGAACAGAACAGCGGACATAGAAACAGACCCACACGTTCACACCACCCAAACAGGAAATGAATATCCGTGGCACAGAGTTGGAACAACCTGTTCTCCACATTAAATACAATTGATGTTCTAGGAAGGGAATGTCCAGGCCAGAGGCAGTGCAGCTCCTGGGGGCTACTAACATTCTGTGTTCAGAGTTCTGTCTCAAGTCTGTTGGTGCCAGTGTAGCTAAAGGAATTATTTTTACTGTCAAGTGTCCTAGGCTTGAATGGGGGTAATGCCAGCTCCTATATGAGTGGTTTTCAACCTTCCAAATGCTGTGACCCTCATGTTGTGGTGACCCCCAACCATAAAATTATTTCTACTTTACAAAGAAAGTGATTCTGTTACTGTTATGAATTGTAAATATCTGATATTTGACCTCTGAGAGGGTTTCAACCCACAGGTTGACAATCACTGTTCTAAAAGGTCAAATGCCACACAGGACATTTCAAATCCACTCATGTCTACTGAGAAACACGAGTGGAAGAGTGAGTCTATTCCGCTCTTCTTGGGTTGAAGAGTCACTGTTAGATTCAGGAATCTTGTCCCTTCCCTTGCTAAGGAAGTTTATATTGCTTGCCTTCCACTCCTGGGTTGGAGATCCAAGGTACAAGAAAATGAGATAGATAAAACATGAACAAAGCAAGGATCTGTGTGGGAAGCCACATGTGCCATTGCAGAGTGGCACTGACTACTGCTGGCCACCACGCATAAGTTTGGACAAACAACCAATGTGTACATATGCAGTAAAGTTTTTTGCAAAGACACTGCCTGGCCAGGGCATGATAATGAGGCTTTGAGAATATAACCAATCAGATGTGAGACATGCAAATGAGGTATGATAATGAGGCTCTATGAGGTACACAGAGAGAGAGTAGCCAATCAGATGAGGAACATGCAAATGAGGCGTAGTGCATAACCAATCCAGGTGTGAGACACGCCTCTCCTAGGCCTATAAAAGCAGCACCAGTTCTGGGCTCGGGGTCTTTTCGCCTCTACAATCAAGCTCTCCCAATAAACGTGTGCAGAAGGATCCTGTTGCAGCGTCCTTACTGCTGGCCAGTCAGGTGTGCGCAAGAGATCTGGAGCAGGGATCCGTTCTGAGGCCTCTGAGTACGGCTCACCTTCCTGGGGACACTGGATCATAGCGTGATGGGTGGAAGTCCCAACCCACCATATCTCCTTTAGAACAGCCCAGGTGTCTCATAAAGCCAGGCTCTGTTCTCCAGGCACAGGATAACCTGCCCGCTGTAGCAGAGGCACCTGTTCTGACGTGTGAGGTGTGGGGGTGAAGAAAGGCCCGTGGAAGGCCGGTCTACCTGAGATGAAGATGGTCTAGAATTCTGCAGTGTCTAGGGCAGGCAGCAACGAAACTGCTGAAGCAACATTCTGAGGCATCAGGCCCAGCCACCATGTGCTGTTCTTCATCCTCTATAGAGAAGCTCACAATCAAAGCTCACAATCAGGACAGGTGACAGAAGAAGGTGGACAGAACTGACACAGAGGGCCACCTCCTGGCACCGGCTGCTGCCCCAGTTAGCTAATGAGCAGCCATCTTCTCCTGTGTCTGGCTCCATTTGTGACGGCTAACATTATCTTCAGCTTGATCACCCTGGAGACAAACCTCTGGGTATATCAGAGTGGGAGTTTTAGACTGTGCTAAGTAAAATGGAAAGACAGGTCTTACGTGTGGGTGGCTCCAACCCAGGATGCGTGGGTGGCTCCGTCCCATGGATTGGGGTCCTGTTTGAATAAAGAGAAAGCCAGCTGGGCGCCAACATTCACCTCTTTCCAAGTCCTGCTGGCCAACTAGGGCTCTGGTAGCTGAGGGCTCCTGGGAGACAGGAACACTTGTCTGTTGTTTTAGTCTGTCCACTCTGGGGAAGTCTTTGCTAGGTTAGCTAGCATTCCCAATGACATGGGCAATTTGAGGTATATACAGAGTCTCCTCTCTGTATAGTTAATGGACATGCTCATATCTCTAAGGCCTTATTGTTTGTCTGTCTCTCTGTGTCCCTCTTTCTCTCCCCACTTCCACATAAGGCTATCCTCATTTATGCTCTCGCTAAAAGCATCCAAGGGTTCTATTTTATATAAATATAGTGTTCACACTGGAGTGAGTTGGTATGTTTTTCTGTTATTTGAATGATGGACTTCTTATTAAACTGTAACTTAGTTCAAGCATAAATGGAATTAAAAAAAAAAGCATGATTCCATGTCTGTGAGGTACTTAAAGTTGTCAGAATTCATAGAGACAGCCAGCCATAGAGAGAGAGACAGAAAGAGAAAGACAGAGACACAGAGAGTGACAGAGAGAGAGAGAGAGAGAGAACAGAGGGGTGGGTGCCTGTGGCTGGAGAAGGATGGAGCATGAAGTGACTGTAACCTGGGCAGAGGGCAGCCTGGTGTGCAGACATATTTCTGTAGATGGTGGGTAACCCCTGATCTGTGTTGTGAACACACTCAACACCACTGAACCACATGCTGAGAGAAGGCTAAAGAGGCAAGTTCTGCTTTCCATGTATTTTAGAGAGTATATAAAAATGTGTTTAGCAGATTTGGTCAAGAAGAGATACATATGGGTAACCCCAAAACATGCAGTGGCTTTTGCCCCTTGAAAGAATTCATGTTATTCCTCAGACAATCATCTCTCTCATGGGCACTGGCTACTGCATACTCATCTGCTCTCATGGGCACTGGCTACCTGCAGTTGAGTTCAGCTTTAGAAAGACGGCACTATACTGAGTTGAATTCAGACAGACTGCTGTGGAGGTGTGTTAAATTGTGATTTACACAATGAGAGGACAGGGCTAAACCTGGGTCTGGCGGACAATGATAGTGTTTCAAACACTAGCATTCGCAAGGCACAACGCACTTGCAGCCACCCAGACAGCAGTCAGTTGTAAATAAACACCCTGCCCTGCGCTGTTAATGCAAGCCCTCCGGTGCTCTCCACGGGATCCTTTACAAACTGCTGGCTAAAACATTGATGAAGCAGCAGCAGTGGATTTAGAACGACTTCACCAGCACTCAGACTGCTTTCCTCTTGCCTACTGCCTCAGTGAATCACCCGAGGGAGTGGAGGGGCCCGAGCTTTTCTTTCCTGCTAATCACTCTAAAGCTGCACCCTCAGCCGGTGAGTATTTGAGTCCATCTCACATCACAGGATGG
This sequence comes from Mus musculus, assembly GCF_000001635.26. Lineage (NCBI taxonomy): Eukaryota > Metazoa > Chordata > Mammalia > Rodentia > Muridae > Mus > Mus musculus. The sequence continues at coordinate 120,395,330 of NC_000075.6, read as the reverse complement.
TTGTGGGAGGATGAAAGATACAAACACAGTATTTTATACAGAGTTGTTATCTGGCTTTTAAGGCGAAACAGTCTTTGCTGGGTGAACACTGTATACAATGTGTCCTCAATAGAAACTTTTAAGGAAACCGGAGGAAAACATCTAAAACCCTCAAAATACTTAGCTCTCCTAAAACAAAGCATCCCCTCTCTTTGTGCGTGCTGGGAGGAGGGGCAGAGGTTGACGTCCTCAATTGCTGTTCATTTTGAATTTTGTGACAAAGTTCCTCTGGCCTATAGTTTGCACAGAAGGCTAGGCTGACTGGTCTGTGAGTCCCAGGTGTCCTCCTGTCTCTGCCTCCCCAGTACAGGAATTATGAATGTGCACCACTATGTCTGACTTTCTGCTCTTAACATGGGGTCCAGGGCTCCAGCTCATGCCATCTTTAGCAACTAAGCCATGTCTTCAGGGCTTTCAGATTTTCTTCTATGTAATGAGGTTTCACAGAGAGGGCAGGACATTGGTCAGCTGGTGTGGAAGGTGATGTTCATCACTGAGGGCAGAATAAGTACATGTGATTCTGCAAGAAAATGTAAAATTACCTAGAAGGCAAAATGTCTACAGGCTGGGATTGAAGTTTTAATCCTAGAGTCCTTCAGAGAATAGCCAGAGACCAAGGAGCACATGCAAGAAAAGATGTGTGGAGCACCATTTGTCTGCAGGTGCATGGAGCAGAGTATGCAGGTACATGGAGCAGTGTCTGCAGGTGCATGGAACAGAGTCTGCAGGTGCATGGAGCAGTGTCTGCAGGTGCATAGAGCAGTGTCTGCAGGTGCATGGAGCAGTGTCTGCAGGTGCATGAAGCAGAGTATGCAGGTGCACAGAGCAGTGCCTGCAGGTGCATGGAGCAGTGTCTGCAGGTGCATGAAGCAGAGTCTGCAGGTGCATGGAGCAGTGTCTGCAGGTGCACACAAACAAAGTAAGAATAGAAACATGTTTGAAATCATGAGAATGGGTTAATAAACTGTGATGCAGTATCATGAAAGACTTCACAAGGCACTACAAAACTATGGGTGCTGCAGAGGCATGGGCACAAGAACCGATACACTTAGGCAAAATGTGGTAAAAGGTGAATGTAACCATGGTGACCACCATCCAGGGCTCTGGTTTTCTGCTGAACCTGGAGTTCAGCTACAAGGCTGGCTGCCCAGCAAGCCCTAGGGTTCTGTTGTTTCCACGATGAACTGCATCCCCCAAGTTCTTGGGTTACAGACCCACACCGTTATGCCTGGATTTTTTCTTTAACATGGACGTTGGGGATCTGAACTCAGATCTCCAAGCTTCCACAGCGAGCACCAACACACAGACTCATCTCTCAGCCTCTCCGTCTTTTTCCACATTAGCATTCTGAGGAGTTAACACATTTTATTCTGTGCTGCATCCCACAGCCTGATTGACTTTCCCTCAAGATCACATGTCCTGGGAAGCTTGGGTAGGAAGACTGTCCAAGGGGTGCATCACGCTGACTTCTCCTAAGGCCGTTTCACCTCCAATACTAATGTCTACCAGGATCCCTGATGATCTAAAGCATTTCTGCTCTACCCACAGTCCTGTGGGATGGGACTGCTCAGCACAGAGACCTCTTTTTGTTTGCTGTATGTATCATGATGGATAAAGCTATCACAAGAGCTAATTATCCAAGGAGGGTTAAATGAGCAGTGCACATGTCCCTACAGTACGCAAAACTCAACTGACAGCACCTTTCACACAGTCACTTCCATAAGTGACCAGGCAGTTATAATAACTACTAACTCTCCCCTGGTGTGTGGCAAGCATGCTGTATATTGTTTTCAGGATGCATTTTAATGACAGGGCATTACAACATAAACAACAACAACAACAACATGGGAATCTTATTAAAATCAAGTTGACATGGCTTGATTATTAGTGTGTCCAGGAAAGGACAGACCCCCTGAATGCAGGAGGGGGGAGCCCGAGAGGAAAGAGCAAGGTTGCATCACTGCTGTTCTATAATGTTGAGAGCCAAGAAACAAACACTGCGAATATTGCAGTCATATATATTATTGCAAACAATAAAGAAAAGCAAGGGCCATATCAGTGAGGGCGGATAGCTTTCCTCTGCTAGCTTCCAACACCCTTTGCCTAAAAACCACAAGAGATATTTTTCTCCTCTTACATATTTAACATCAGCTGCAAGGAGGGTCCTTTCCACAGAAATCACTTAGAAATTCCAGCTAACGCTGACACAGTCTTCCAGATGTACAAACAAAGCCCCTCACATCAGCACCAGAGATAAGACATCAACTTTAGCATGACCCATGACCTGTGTGCTCAGGGTCTGCTGCCCAAACTGATCGAACAGTGCCAATCTGCCTGCAAAGGGGGGCGGGATATGTGATGAACACATGGAACACTGGCGAGCACTGTGCACTGAGGAAAGGAACCACAAGTATCAACGTGGAATAAACGTGACAGACTGGAACAGATTCAGCCAGGACAATGACAGTAATAGAGAAGTGATTGATAGGTGTATAGATGGATGGATGGATGGATGACAGACAGACAGACAGACACAGACTGAACACGATGCGAGCTTTCCAAAGAGGTTAACAACTTGGTGTTTTGCTGAAGGATTTCATAAGCCAAAACATGACTGCAGCCATGCTAACAGCATAAAGGAATAAAGGAATACAAGCACCATTTCAAAATGGCTGCTTCTTGGGGGAAAGGAACACTCAGGCTTCCACAGGATTGTGACGGTTTAGTTCATCATCTTGCTGAGTGAGGGGCTGTAATAGAGGGTCTGATGGAGTCCAGTCCAGTCTGGTCTGGACTTCACTATGTAGCCAAGGATGACTGTGTGTGAGCGTGAGTATGTGTGTATGTGTACACATGCACGCACATGCCGGTGGGTGCATCCATGCACATATGTGTGCATGCATTTGGAGTCCAGAAGCTGATAGTACGTGTCTTCCCCTATTACTCTTCACTTGATTGATTGATTGATTGATTTACTGAACCAGGGTCTCTTAACAAACCTGGAGCTCTATGACTTGGTTAGACTGGTTAGTCAGCAAACCCCAGAGGTTCTCCTGTCTCTGCCATCCCACAGTGCTATAGATGCGCCCCACCATGCAGATATCAGTGCCAGGGATCCAAACTCAGGCCTTGAGACTTGCATGATGAGCACTTTAGCAGCTGTGCCAGCTCCCAGCCCCTGGTCTTGAACTTCTGAGCTTCTCACCTCTACCTTCTGTGTCTCCAGCTCCTCAGCGCTGGGATTACAGGTGTGCACACCACCATGCCAAGCTCACTGCATGGCACTAACTTAGCAGGATGATTCTGCGTATTTTATGGGAGCAGAAAGATGCAACGCACAGTGTTGTATGGGACAGAGAACTCCTCCAGCTCTTTGTAGCAAAGCTACTGTCTCCTGTACACACTGCTCAGCTCCCTGGGGATGCCGAAATGTAAAACAATACATGATTGAAGTTATTCAATGATGACCTGAGTGTTAATATCTCAGTCTCTGGGGCCCAGGTCTCCCCATCCGAGACCCTGGCTTACCAAGTGTCTCTATCTGTGACCCCAACTTGGTGGTTTCTTTAACTGCCCCAGGTCAGTGCTGGGAAATAAACTGATTTTATATATAAAAAATAGATTATTTTTACAGTGCTAAATGAAGACGACAAATGGAGGAAATTACTTCCTGCTTAGAGGCAATCACACCAGCTTAATATTTTATTAGGAAAATACCTACTTAAAGACCTCAGAACAAAATAACAGGAACAGTGCCAAGTAATTGCAGCTAAGACCCCGCAGTGGTTTATAGTTCTCTCTTTTTTCTGTTATAGATTCTGAGTATTGTTTTCTCCAGACTCTAAAAGATAGAGTAACTTGCCTAGAATCAATCACATGACATATAAGTAGCTAATTCAGGCTTCTCATCCAGACCTATGTTATGCAAATGTCATAGACTCAACATATAGAAAAGAATCTCAGGGGCCACCAAGTCCATGCTCTTTCCTCTGGAGGCGTTTGCAACTGAGTACAATACTGGGCTTCTCATTAGCATGCATCTCCAGAGCAGTGTGCCACACTCAGTGTGTGTGCAGCACCATCCCCAGTGCAGAGCACCAACCTAAGGGTAGAGCACCATCCCCAGTGCAGAGCACCAACCTCAGGGTGGAGCACCAACCTTAGGGTAGAACACCAACCCCAGGGTGGAACACCAACCCTAGTACAGAGAATCAACCTCTGGGTGGAGCATCATCCCTACTTCAGAGCACCAACCTCAGTGTAGAGCACCATCCCCACTTCGGAGCACCAACCTCAGGGTGGAGCACCAACCTCAGGGTGGAGCACCAACCTCAGGGTGGAGCACTAACCTCAGGGTGGTGCACTAACCTCAGGGTGGTGCACCATCACCACTTCAGAGCACCAACCTCAGAGTGGAGTACCATCCCCAGTGTGTGCAGAGTGCTATTTACCATGCTGAGCACCCTCCACTGGGAACTGAAGCCAGGTCCTCGAGAAGAGCAGCCACTACTTGTAACAGCTATGATAACCCTCCACCCTGATATGCACTTTCTCAATGTCTGGCCCTGAGCTCACTAAGAAGCAGAAGGTTGGGCCACTCCCATCTATCACCTTGTCTTAGTTAGAGTTTGTATTGCTTTGGAGAGACCCTATGGACAAGGAAACTCTTATAAAGGCAAACATTTAGTTGGGGCTGGCTTACAGTTTCAGAAGTTCAGTCCATTGTCATCGTGGAGGGAAACAGCGGTATGCATGCAGACGTGGTGCTGGAGGAGCCAAGAGTTCTACATCTTGATCTGAAGGCAGCCAGGAGGGGACTCTCCTTCCACACTGGGTGGAGCTTGAGCATAGAGACCTCAAAGCCTGCCTACACAGTGACACACTTCTTCCAGCAAGGCCACACCTCCTAATAGTGCCACTTCCTGTGGACCAAGCAAATGTAAACCACCACACATCCCAAACCTAACTGTTGAGACCAGGCTGTTCCCTGCCCTAGGCTACTCCATTTGTTCAGAACAATGGTTTCCAACCTGTGCTGTGCTCTAAGAAACTCCATTTTACAAGCAACTTCTATGGTGTCTGAAGCAGAGGGTGGGTACACTCCTGGATGGGCGCCACCTGGCACTGACTGGTGAGGGACTTGGAAGTGTACCACAGGTACACATGGAGATAATATTGTCACATCAGGACAACCAGGCCCAAGACCTCAGAGGACATGTCTAAGGAAAGAGTCTAACTTCCTCACCGGGACTCTGCAGCAGAGAACACTCAATAAGACGGTGACAGACACCCTGCTGCCTATCATCTGATCACTTAGTGTGTGCATCAAGAACCACAGGTGGAGAACTATCCCCGGTCCCTGGCTTCAGCCCATCTGTTCCTCTGTGGCTGCGTCCTACCCCAACTGCCATCTGTCTGTCCTCTTGCTCACCTGTCTGGATCTGTTGTCCATCTGTCTGTCTGTTCATTCATGTGCTCTGGTCCTGTATTTTGCTTCACCTTATTCATCTCAGAGATGATGTATGCTTGGTTCTCTCATCACCCTCCAGACTCTCTTATACTCCTAATAGTTCCCCAGGTCTTTTTGAAGCTTCTTGACTCTTTAACCCTTTGTAGTCATTCTGCAAGCTACACACACACACACTAGATAGATAGATAGATAGATAGATAGATTGATAGATAGATAGGTAGATAGACAGACAGACATATACAGTTGATAGACAGATGATAGGTAGGAGATAGATTTGTAGTATGCTGTGTGTAATGTATAATCTGAGAGCTGATATGCATAATTAAATTCAGAATAAGAACCCATGTTTCCCTCACCTGGAGGCATTAAGCAAAGCAGGGATATTTGGTAAGTTGCTGTTGTTGAAACTTCCATGCCCTCTGAATTTGTTATTTAATACATCCTGACATTGCAGAAAGACACAAACATGTTTGCCTGTGTTTCTGGTATAGATGGCCATGCTCACAGCAGTCAGTTACGATGGGTCTCCACGAAGCCTCCATGTGGAAATGGGACAGTCTCAGCTGTGCAATGCTTAGGACCTGGTGCCTCCAAGACTGGACACTGGATGATGAGAAAGCCACTTTTCCACGGAAGCTGGTGTCATGGGGATTTTGGGATCTTTGCTATGCAGAGCCTGCTTCCTCAGGGACCCTGCTCACCCACTCAGCCGCTATCCCCACAAACCAGCTCCTGGGAAAATGCTAGAACTTAGCTCACTAAAGTGTGTAAGCATGACAGAGCAGGGAGAGGAGAGATGGAGAAGGAATGCAAGGCAGGAAGGCTGGCTTCTTGAGTGTGGCTCAGGCACAGCCAGGCTTTGGTCACCATCACGAAGAACTATGTGGAGCCACCAGGAATGACAGTGAACCTCGAGGACGATGAAATCAGCAGAGATTTAAGACAGACACCGGCTGTTAAACACTCAGCACGCCACAGGGAGACTATGAACTGCAGGTGTCTCTCGTTCTATGCACACGGCGGCAGCATCCATCCCCACTATGAGGCTTTCTCCAAACCCTCCTGAGAGCTAGTGCATGCTCATTTTCACCACAATCAATGTGGAAGTTGATTAGGCCTGCTTGTTGGCAACACTTGTGGAGACGAATAGTCGTGTGTCCCTTCATGTCCTTGTGCATCTGAGTTATTAGGAGCCCACCCAGTTTACTCAAGTTTTCATAATATAGTGCAGTTTCTATAAACCCAGGACACTTATCAAAAATGAAAGGAGTGGGCAGGGCATGGGAGAAGCTGGAGCATGGGAGAAGCTGGAGCATGGAAGAAGCTGTATCTTTCATCCTGACAGCCTCCTTTGTGCACTCCCATGGCTCCTCTCATCCCCTGTCTGACATCCTTTGCTGGCTTTAGTGCTCTGGGCACACCTGTCCATCAATACCAGAGGACACAGTGGTGCCAACAGCCCAGACCTGCAAGTATGTGTCCACTCACCTGGCTTGCTGGCAGACACAGCAAACCCATAGCTTCTCGTGCTTCTGGTAGGAGCAGCAGCTCTTGCAGACGCTGAACTTGCATTCCCCGCAGCGGCGCCTGGCGTTGACCAGGAAGGTGAAGGGCGAGCAGCACCGCATGCAGCAGCGCTCCACGAACTTCTGGTGCTTCGAGAGGATGCTGCACTTGCTGTTCTCCTCGGCCAGCCTCTGCTTCATCTCACTGCAAACCAGGAAGAGGGGAGAAGGTGAGGCAGAGAGAAACACCAGGGTGGGGTCGTCAGCCCAGAGCACCTGGTCCTGTCCCTTGCACGTGCCCAGCCCTTGTAAAATTGTCCTATAGAAGAACAATAAAGGCTGGAGAGATGGCTCAGTGGTTAAGAGCACTGACTGCTCTTTCAGAGGTCCTGGGTTCAATTTCCATCAACTACATGGTGGCTCACAACCATCTGAAATGGGAGAATGCCCTCTTCTGGTGTGTCTGAAGACAGCAACAGAATACTCATACAGAAAATCAGTCAATCAATCATTTAAAAAAGAAAAATAAAACCAGAGAGACTATATATGTGCATGTGTGTGCATGCTTGTCCATCTTCTTATGTCTATGTTGAATGTACATGTGGAGACGTGTGTGTGTGTGTGTGTGTGTGCTGTGTATGTTGAATGTACACGTGGAGACCAGAGTGTGCATGTGTGTGCTTGTGTATGTTGAATGTACACATGGAGACCAGTGTGTGTATATGTGTATGCTTGTGTATGTTGAATGTACACGTGGAGACCAGAGTGTGCATGTGTGTATGCTTGTGTGTGCTGAATGTGCATGTGGAGACCAGAGCTCAATCCTGAGTGGCCTCTCTCCCCAAGGCTCAGGGACAATCATGCAAGAGGCAGAAGAAAGGTTTTAAGAACCAGAGAAGGGGGAGGAAGAGAGACAGTGCCTTCTGGATATGATGGGCTGTCACCCTCATCAACAACAGCTGTGGTGGCCACACAAGATCAAGGCAGGTGATATTCCAGCATGGAGTGGGACTCATGAGCTCCTATGCCTAACGGAAGAGCTACGGGCAGCTGACTGCTTCTATGGAAGGGAGAGGCAGTTTTCTTTAAGGGTGTGACCCTTAAAGATAGGTCAACCACACCTCAGTGGTTGGCTCCACCCAGAAGTAGTTGTGCAGCACACCTGGAGTTGGTGGGTTGTTAAAATTCTTAAAAGAGGATATGAAATTGGAGGTAGGGTTAGGGATGCTGTGTGGACCTGCGAGGAGTTAACTGGAATGGTTGGGGTGCATATGATCAAAATACATTACATAAATTTCTTGAAAATTAAGTAAAAATATTCTTTAAAACACACTGGTGTCTTACTCCATTGCTTCTTGGCACTATCTTTTGAGACAGGTTCTCTTACTGAACCTGGAGCTCACTGATTGGGTAAACCAGCTGGTCAGTGAGCTCTGGGCATCCTCCTGCCTCCACTCAGCGCTGGGATTACAAGACACCCACCACCACACGGGAGTTCAATGTTTCTTCTGGAAACCTGAACTGATGTTCTCACTCTTACATGGCAGGTCCTTTTCCCACTGATCCATCTTACCTGTCTCCAGCGAGACCAATCCTTCACCTTACATCCACAGAGAAACTCTGAATGGGTTGAGTTTGTGTATCCCTGGGTGTCGTGAAAACCCAACCACTTCTGCTTCAGACACTACATTACCACTAACAATGAGCAGCCTTGCAGAATAAAGCCTTTCATTCCATTAATGCCTTCTTAGAGGGGAGAAGATTGCTTCTGTTAAAACATTAATCCTCACAACAGCCCTGCTGAGAATCTGATGTAGTCGTGGTCCTGTTTCACACCCCTGGAGACCCAAGCAGCCAGAGGTTTGAAAAGCTTTCAAATCAACAGGAGTGGATATGGATCCTCAGGCAGACCTGAGATGCTGGCGACTTGCATGTGGATGAAAGACCATCATCTTCTCTTGCGCGCGCTCGACTGGCCAGGAAGAACGACGCTGCAACAGGATCCTTCTGCACACGTTTATTGGGAGAGCTTGATTGTAGAGGTGAAAAGACTTCGAGCCCAGAACTGGTGCTGCTTTTATAGGCCTAGGAGGGGCGTGTCTCACACCCGGATTGGTTATGCACTAAGCCTCATTTGCATGTTCCTCATCTGATTGGCTACTCTCTCTCAGTACCTTACAGAACCTCATTATCATACCTCATTTGCATGTCTCACATCTGATTGGTTATACTCTCAGTACCTTACAGAACCTCATTATCATGCCTGGGCCAGGCAGTGTCTTTGCAAAAAACTTTACTGCATACGTACACATTGGTTGTTTGTCCAATCTTATGCGTGGTGGCCAGCAGTAGTCAGTGCCACTCAGCAACGGCACATGTGGCTTCCCACAATCTTCCACCAAAGAGCCTGGGTCACACCGACAGGCAGCCAGCTACCATCACAGGAATGTGAAGACTGACAGCTTGCATACCCCTGGGAGGTCAGGGAAGGGATTGGAGGAGCCTTAAGGAGTGGCCCCAAACATCCTGAGCACATGGTAGGCACAGACAGTAGCCTGGCAGGGATAGAAGTTATATTTAACTACTACTACAATTCCTCAATCCTACTACCACATCGTGTGTCGTGTCTCACCATCAGCAGATCTGAGATAGTCAGACAAGTGGAATTTCTTGGGGTCATTACAACCAATCACGTACCTGTGGTCTTCATTGACAAAAGCGTATATACACTACATAACTGCATTAAAATTCCTTTTGGTATTAAGCTTTATTTTTAGTAGATCTCATTTATTAGTTATCATATGTATGTATGCAAGTGTGTATGTTTATATCTTATTAATACAGTATCTATTTGTCTTCTCTCTGTCAACCCTGAGCCAAGCACTTTCCCCAGACTTCTTGGGGAGGTACAGGAGAAGGAACATACAGGGCAGGCGAGACACGAAAGAACTATGGGAGGTGGAAGTAGGGACAGCTTCTTCATATGGCGCAGAGGATGAGAAAGGCCACCATTAGGCAAAGAGCCCCACGGCCTCTGAGAGGGCAGAGCCCAGAATCGCATAGAAGAGTTGTTGCTTCAGAGAAGGCTTCCTGGCATAGACAATGACGAGGATCCCCCCAAACAGTCCCAATCCCAACCCCAGAGCCAGCCACCCCAACTATAACAGCCCCAGCCCCAATGAACTTGGCGGCTGTGTGGATGCCCCTTGAAATGGCGTTGATTTGGAAGCTGTGGCTAGGGATAAGTGAGGTCAGAGGCCGTGTGACCACCAAGCGGCTGAGACTCTCATCTGTTGACATCTGTGGTCGCTTCAGCTCCACTGCAGACGACTCAGCAGTGACTCGGCAGCTGAGAGGTGCTCCTGATCAGGGAGTGGGTAGAGAAGAACTTGGAGCAGGCATACATTTTCAGGGTGAGGGGCCAAGGCAAGAGAGCTGCTCCCAGGGTAGAGAAGACAGAGAGGGGTTCATGTGTTTATTTTTGTTTGTGAAAATTTTATACATGTATACAATGTATCTCATTCATACCCAATCCCTACTCCATCTTTCCAGTTCTCCCAATGGTGTATCTGCTGACCAACTTCATGGCTCTCTTTTCTATATAGCTCACTAAGTCCAATTAACGTTGCCCATATGTATGTGGCTGGGGGCGGGGCACGCACTGGGGGACGGGCAACTTACAATGGCCAGCCTGCCCTTAACAACCATCAGCTGCCATTAGCTCTGTAGTTAGGGGCAGGGTGTGTAGAGAGAGACTATCCCTGCTCCATGCTGGAATTTTTGACTCTCTCGATCATGTGGAGGTCTGGTGTGGGTTACCACAGCAGGAGTGAGTTCATGTATGTAACACACTGCCATCCCATGTTCGGAGGCAGAAGTCTGTGGCTTTCCATCCCTTCCTCTTTTACATTCTTCCCAACCCCTCATCTACAGTGTCCCCTGAGCCTTTTGCCAACAAACAACATCCAATGTTAGCATGCACCATATTTTATTTATCTCTTGGCAGCTGACTGGCATTGAATTATGAGTACTTTCTGGCTATTATGGTTAACCCTTTCATGGACATTTATATTCAAGTTCTCTGTGGTTATAGGAATTGAACCGTTGATCCACATGGTTAGTAACTGGGCTTGGAAAAGTACCAGACGTGCTTCCCCCCATCTCTACCTGTCCATCCCATGGTCTGCTGGGAAGACTTAAGTGTCTTCTCATCCGCACTATGACAGAACCCTTTTCCTGATGGCTGTCATCTTAGAGGATGCGAGAGGTCTTGTGCTAAGATTTTGATTTGCACATCTCTAATGACTAATGAAGATAGCAGAACATGTTTTCATGGGCTCACCAGACATGCGGGCAACCTCATCTGTTCTAATGAGAGTATTTGTCTTTTCTTGTTTGTTATTTTGTAAGGTCTCTTGATGTAGTCTGGATACAAGTTCCTTATCAGATATGTAAATTTGAGATAGTTGCCCTTCCGGCCATTAAACATTGTATCCTATTAGCAATTTTTACTAACAGAGGGAGGCTGCTGATTATTCTACAAGGTACAAAGGAGCATGAGCACGCATTGGGCACTGTACAGAGACATCTTCTCAAGGAAGATGCCATTTAGATCCCTAGAACTGGAGTAGGCAGCCAGCTAAGGAGCTGGGGTCAGCACAGAGGGAAGTGATGGAGGGTTAGAAGGCAGAGCAGGCTGGAGCCTGCACCATGTCAGCGGCTGTCAGGTGGAGACTGGCTCAGCACGGAAGGGAGGCTCAACCACACTGTGTGGTCAGCTTAGCTATGCACCAAAAGCCAAGACTGGGGGCAGCATAGTTATGGAGCTGAGGCTGGCTATAGAATACCCATCTGCAGACTCTCCCTTCTGCATGGTCCTCCTGTGTGTATCCACGTTACAGTTATTCCTTTTCTTTTGATGTATAAGAGAGAAACACATGTCAGAATCTTTCTCTAACACACACAGACAACAGGTTCTGCTATGAAGCCTGACTGAGTACAAGACACCCCCCAGCACACTCTCTCTCTCTCTCTCTCTCTCTCTCTCTCTCTCTCTCTCTTTCTCTTTCTCTCTCTTTCTTACACACACCCTGTAGAGCTGGTCCAAATCTGCATCACAAGACAGCTATAGAAATAGATATTTTTGTCCTAGAGGGCCGGCCCCCTGTTGTGGGATTATTGCTGTAGCTCTGACCTTGAGCAGCAGCAACAGCAACAACAAAACCTTCCCTCTCCCAGGAGGAACAGAGCTGTCCATCACTCTGCAGATGACAGTAAACAAAACAGAGATGCACAGAGCTCTGTTCTCTCCCCCACCAAGGTGGGCACGACGTCCACCTCAAAGCGTTGCTCCTCAGGTGCACTCCCTGACATCCGCTGTGTCATTCACTGCCATGAATGTGAACTCCCACCTAATCAGAGGCGCATCTGATTCATCTGTGAGAGGGGGGTGCCTGTAGAGACGCCTGTCAGCTGTGAGGAGATGGCATGCGGCACTAGGGGTGGCAGCTTGGTGGTCCATCCTCAACAGCCCTGTTCACAGCAGACATCTTCCCCAAGTCTAAGTTCATGGAGGGAGCTGTAGAGAAACCTGCACAGTGGTTGGTTGGTTTTACATTTGTGTGTGTGGTGCATACATGTGTTTGCGCCTGTGGAGACCAGAAGTCAACACTGGGTGTCGAGCTTCATTGCTCTCCACGGTGCCTCTTCAGGGACCTAGAGTTCACTGCTCAGCTGCACTGCATGGCAAGTGAGCCCTAGGATCCCCCTGCCTCCGCCTCCCAGCCTGAGATGAAGCATGGGTTACCATACTTCTTAAGTGTATGCTAGGGATCAAGGACTTACGCTTACTTTACGCCAGCCCCTATAGAACATTTAAAAATATATCCTACAGGGGGGAGAGGGGAGGCTGGCGAGAAGACTTTCTCTGATGGCTCTGGGTGCCCACAGGGTCGGAGCTGAGAGAAGCCTCACAACTTCCTAGTGGAACTCTCCTAGTGAGGACTATGATGTCTCCAGGCCGTGGGGACTTCTTGGCTCCATTGTAACGTTATGGGCTGTATGTGCGGCCTGTTACCCACTGAAATGCTACGTGGTACATGACCGTAAACAACTAAGCACAGACGGGTTTTAGGATGAATTCCAATGAGTAATTTAAATTGTTCCTGCTGAATGTGGAGTAGTAACATAAGCATAGATTGGTGTTAAACACACTGGTTCGAATACAAAAACACAAGGAGGCAATTTTAAAAGATGCCAGGGAAAGGTGCACACCACACCCTCTGCCTCGGAAGGTGCTAACGGATGTGTTCTTTAAGCTGAGTTCTTGAAGTTTTTCTCATCAAAATGTGCGTTTTCAGTTCACCCGAACTGCAGTGGTTCTGGTAGCTTGCTCATTTCACATGGGAACAAAAGAGAAAGATAAAATCAGTTCCTTTATTGTTGGACCCTTCGCTCACCCATTTAGTGCCTAATGTTTTCCTGCCAGGTATTGTGGACATAAAGCAAAAGCCCCCACTGCAGAGAGAAAGGCAGGTTCTACCGACAGGCATGTAAGGTGTCAGGCAGTGTGTGTGTGTGTGGGGGGGGGTTGGTTCTGGGTGGTGTACATCACACAGAAGTAGGGGTGCCCACACTGGCTTTGGAAGGATTTACTAGAGCTACCAACATGTGTGGGAAGACACTGTAGATGGAGAAGTCATCTCTTGCGAAAGTCCAGACACAGAGTGGAACATTCAGTGTGTGAGAAGGGATTAAGCTAGGGGTCAGGGGGAGCAGGCTGGTGGCTGATTTTAAAGAGCCTCCATGCCTTGCCAAAGTGAAGTGTTCAGAGGTCATGAGAAGAAGGCAGTGACTGCCTTCACTGGGTGGTGGCCGACAGTGAGACCCTCAGAACTGGGTGTCAAAGAGAGCTCCTGACAGAATGATGAGGAAGCTGGATCAGGGGAGAGACTCTGCCTGAGTCCTTCTGTGCTGTTTACAGAGCCTTGAGGTCATCAAGACCAGGGTGACAAAGATCTAAATGGAGAGAGTGTTTTTTGAGAAATGTATTTTTGTTTTAATTGTGTGTGTGTGTGTGTGTGTGTGTGTGTGAGAGAGAGAGAGAGAGAGAGAGACAGAGACAGAGACAGAGAGAGATCTGTGTACTCATATGGGAGGTACCAACAGAGGCCAGAAGAGGGTGTTGGATGCCATCTACAACACTAGATAAATTGATCATTGAAGTGGTGGCTTCAGATTCTTCTATCAATACAACAATGGGGCTCAAAGAAAAAATAGCATCTTGGAGGATGAGGTAGTTTGAACAGGAATGGCTCCCATAGACTCATGTGTTTGAATGCTTGACCAATAGGGAGTGACACTATCAGGAGGTGTGGCCTTGTTAGAGGAAGTGTGTCACTGTGAGGGCGGACTTTGAGGTCTCATATGCTCAAGCTACACCCAGTTTTGGCACACAGTCTGACCATGCTGCCCGTGAATCAAGATATAGAGCTCTCTGCTCCTCCAGCACCAGAAACCTCGGAAACGGTAAGCCAATCCCAAGTAAATGTTTTCTTTACAAGAGTTGCTGTGTATAAGACAGAGACAATTCCTAGACAAAGCTTGACCAGGAACATGTCAGCAGGAGCAGAATTGGCCATATGGGCCTTAGTGATATGCCAACAGGCACAGTTGAGAATACATGGAACTTGGAACCTCTGGATACAGAAACAGGAAGGAGAAATCTGCCCACATCTCCCATGGATAGGATTCCTTTGGAAAAGAGACTGTCCTGTGGATGGGGAATAAAGCCGGACGCAGCACCAGGTGAGCACAAGGAGAGATGAGGAATGGCAGAGAGGGCACTCAGTGTTGCTCTCTGACCTTCACATGCACAGGAGCACACATGTGTGTACACATGTGCACACACAGATGAGGGGTTTCTAGTTTGAAGGTCTCCCAAACCTGAAAAGTTTCCCACGTGCAAGAGCAGCTTCCCCCAGCCTTGTTCCTTTTACCTCTGCTAATGAAAGGCTCAGTAGCTAGCTGGAAACAGAGGGGCACCCATTCGCCAAAGATGAATGAACAGTCATTCCTTCTGTCAAATAGAGGAGGGGAAGAAAGATTTCATATCAAACATCCACACTTTAGCCTAAATTAAAATGCAAATTGACTGTTGCTCTGAGAGCTCACAAGATACGGCTGCTGCAAACATGCCCGGTCCAAGAGGAATTCCCAGAGGGCGCCAGCTACTTGTCCAACAGTTGCTTACATTCAGCAAAGAGGAAAAAAAAAAAATCAAGCGAATCATTATTTCTTTTATATTCTTGATTTTTTTCCCCTACAAAATCTACCTGATTCAATGGATTTTGGAAAATGTCCAAAGTTCCTGAGGTCTCTTTTGTCAGTAAAAGTTCTACTGGTGTCAAAAAGTCTCAAAAGTAAAAGAGGAAATGAGGTATTCATACATGTGCAGGACAATTGGACAGAACCGCTTCCCAGGGTCTGATGTTCATGTGCAGAGCTGCAGAGCCTCATGGATCTCCCAGTTCCCTGATCTTCTCTTCCCAGGAGGCCGCTGGGGACAGCAGTGTGCCCTCCTCTTCAGGCTGCCTTCCCCCCCCCCCCCCCCCCCGCTTACCCAGAGAGGAAGTGAACCCTAGTGCAGAGGCATAGATGTGGTCGGCTGTGTACATAGAAGGCCACTTGGGAATGAAAACAAGCAGCCACTTTAAGCACTATGATTTGGTTTTATTTTTAAAATATAATAGAAAGTATATTCTGAATCCAAAACTAAATTCATCCATTACTTTAACATTCATATTGAGCACATAGATTCATAGCTTGTTAAGATGTCTGTTGTGCTCATAAATGGATGCTACATAATTTATGTGGCTCTTTATGAAACAGACATCTGTGGAGCTGCTGCCTCAAGCCATGACATATCCTAAGCATGGAGCAGTTTAGAGACAGAAAAAGATGGGGCCATGAAAGACAAGAACGATGGAGCATGAAGACACTGCCCAGGGCTCTCTCCTGAAGGGATGGTGATGTTTGCAGACAAATGCCAGATACATCCAAAAATGTTTTCAGAAAACCTAAGTTAATGTTCTGTATCTATCCGGAAAGAGTTAAATATTTGGTTAGATCAATCTAGATATTGTTGTCTAGGTATTTTTTAAGATAAGGCTGATATCCAGAGGGCTGGACAGACAGCTTAGTAGGTAGGAGTATGCCCTACTCCTCTAGAGGCCTTAAGTTTTGATTCCTAGACACACACACACACACAAACACACACACACACACACACACACACACACACACACACACACACACAGAGAGAGAGAGAGAGAGAGAGAGAGGCAAAGACACAGACACACACAGATACAAGATATACACAGACCACAAATGGACACTCAGACATACAAAGAGACACACACAGATACAGACACATACAGATACACATACGCAACCCTCCCCAGATATACACAAACACACATGCACACATACACACACAGTGTCTTTAAAAAAGATTTATGTTTAAATCAGTAGACTTCAACTCACACCAATTACTCCCTGTAAGTGGCTAGATCTCACCCACACTCACCAGAGAAGCAGAAACAAGGCCGATAGACCACACCGCCTCCGGCCTTGAACTAGCAACTCCCCCTGGATCTCCAACCTCCACTCACCCTGAAGACTGGATCAGCCAGTGGGCACCATCACCTAAGCATATTCTGTAAGACAAATCGACCTCTCTCTCACACAAATGCCAGCGGTTCTACGCTCAGAGTGCTTCTCTCAGGGTGCACACACTGACCTGCTCTGGCTCCCACGGTAGACACCAAGAGTTCTTCCAACACTCAGAAGTGTGTGCGTATGTAAACAAGAATGCTGGAGAGGTCAGAGTGACCACGGGGTGTGTAATTTATCCCTGGAGAACACCTGTGGGCTACTGAGAATGACAGTTTGCCATCTGTCTGCAAGATTTTATTCTCTGGGCTGGCTCGGTAGGTACAGTGCTTGCTGAACAAGTGTGTGGTCTTGAGTTCAGATCCCCCAATGCCATGTAAAGCCAGGCATGGTGGTGCGCATCTGTAATCCCGGAGCTCTTACAGGGGGCTAGGGGGTTGAGCACCCTGGGAGCTTGTGAGCCAGCTAGCCTGGCATTTACAATGGTCAAGAAGAGACCCAGTCTCAAACAAGGTAGAAGGCATGGCCTGATACAGGAGATTGTCCCGTGACCTCTACATGCATGTCGTGACATGTGTGCAGCTACATCCACATGCATGAACACAGTCACAGGAACATGCAAACACGCACATGAGTTTTAAAAACCGATTTTTTAAAATTCACATCCGCACAGAGACCACTAGAGGGCAGCCCTGCACTTGGGAGCTGGAAGGTGTTTTCCTTAGCCAAGGGAATGAATGCACTTACTGCCTTTTATTGGGCAGCGATGACCAGGACAACCACACGAAATAACAACTACACTGAAACCCTTCAATACAATTTCCGTTTTCTTGTTACTAATTCTCTAGCCGTTGGGTATCCACGTTCACAGCCTTCCCAGACACAACACCTTTACCCAGCCTCGGAATAATCTTCCTTAGTGTGTGTGGTGAGCTACCTTCATTTGAGAGACGAAGAATCAGAGGCCCAAAGAGTGGGCACCTTGGGCGGAACTCCTGTGTGTGTGGTGCAGTCTAAGAGTGGTTTCAAAAGTGGTACAGGGGTGAGGAACTCCTGGCTGTTGACGGCTACTGGGGGGTGGGGGGTGTTTTCTTTAGTGAGGAAGTTTTCTTTTTGTGTTAGGGAAAGAGTCACAGGGCAGGGTCTTGGGCAGGCAAGCACAGAGGAAGGCAGCAGGCAGGCAGGGACTAGGAATAAGTGTCACATTGCTAAGCACAATTCCTAGAGACACCAGCACGTCCCTCTACACAGCAACAGAGCAGAACAGCTCTGAGCTGGATGTCAGGGCCCAGATGGGGTTGGAATTAAGCTTTCCCTGTTCCCTGTGGGATGGCTGGGAGGCTGCTCCAGGGGGTGACCCCAAACCCATGGGTGGGCAGTGCTCATTGAACTCGGCGGGTGACAGAAGCTCTAACAAGAGAGGACAGGACATGAAATTGGGAGAAGGCTGTCAGGGTATTCTGAGAGGAGTTGAGTGAAGGCCGTAGGGTGGTTGTTACATAACACATTGTATACCTGTATGCATTTATCCAAAAATAAAAAAGACACTGAAGATCAAGGGGTCAGGGGAAGGGCGTAAAGGAAGAGAAGGAAAGGAGAAGGGGCAAGGCTCGGCAAAGCTCAGTGGGAGTTTGCTTCACACTGAGCTCACGTGGAGCCCAGAGCTTGCCCTGGCCATGGAACCAGACCTGCTTTAATAAGCAAGGACAGGGTCTTGGAGTGCAGCTCAGGTGACAGAGGGCTTCCAAGGCTTGATTAAACCCTGGGTTTACCCCTCAGCACCACATAAACCTAGTGCAATGGCACATCCCTGTAGCACATCCCTGTAAACTCTGGGAATAGAGGCAGGGAATCTGAAGTTCTAAGTCAACTTCGGCTAGATACTGAGTTTGAGGCCATCCTGGGTCACATGAAATCCTGTCTCAAAACAAAAAAATAAAAATACAATAAGAAGAGGAAAATGTTTTGTTTCTATTTACCAGTCGTGTCTATAGGAAGCCACTCCAGAGGGTGGTGCCATGTCTATTATGGAATTTTACCAGAGGTAGACTCAGTCATACCTCACAACTAGCCAGTGCCAGCCACTGGGACATGGGTACCCTCAATGGCAGGGGAAACTGGGTGTGGCCCAGAGTCAACTAACATCCAGGGAGGAGCATGCTGTCCAGGGAAGATGCTGACGTGACTCAGATTAGACTGCAAACCTGGGTCTTTCCCACCTCTAATATTCTTGAGGGGAAGGAGATGAGGAGGGGAACAGAGAAGAAATGAGAGAAAGAAAGAGGAAGAGAGAAGAAGAGACAGAAAGAGGGGGGAGGGAGCGAGGGAAGGAAAGACTTAGAGAGAGAGTACAAGCAGTAGTTGGTAATGTTCTCATATAAAAATGGAAGAGGGGAAAATAAGGAAAAGCCACAAGTAAAGGAATCCACAATGAGGTGTCTGTGGAGAATTGGGGCAGCTCCAGGTCGGGCCCCAGCTCTCAGAAGCATCCTAACCCCTGTTCCCACCCTGTGTCAGCAAAGACCAATGGCGCTCGCTCGGTGCGGTGCTGTTTGTTACACAGCACACTGGGCAGCTGCCTGTCTAAAGCTTCTCTTCAAACACACCTGATGTGGGCCAAACATTTTACCTTGTCTCTGGTCTCTGTAGGAGGGTTCTGGTCTCTTCCAGAACCAGCTTGATTTGTGGCTCAAGGTGGTGCTGATGGCATCTGAACATCTGTGGGAGAGACACACTAACCAGAGGGGATTGTGTGCATGTATGTGTGTACATGTATGTGTGCATACGTGTGTATACATATGTGTGTGTGCACGTGCATGTGTGTGCATGTTCGTGTGTATGGGTGCATGTTTATGTGTGTGCCTGTGTGTGTGCATATGTATGTGTGAATGTGTATATGTGTACATGTATGTGTGCATGCATGTGTATGCATGTATGTGTGCATGTGTGTGTGTGTATGCTCGAGCCCATGAGTGTTCAGGGGGAGGCCAGAAGACAAGTACACCCTCCATCCTTCTAACTTTGATTTCTTTTTGAGGCAGGGTCTCTCCATGACTATCTTAGTTAGGGTTTTACTGCTGTGAACAGACACCATGACCAAGGCGAGTCTTATAAAAAAACAACATTTAATTGGGGCTGGCTTACAGGTTCAGAGGTTCAGTCCATTATCATCAAGGTGGGAGCATGGCAGTATCCAGGCAGGCATGATGCAGGCAGAGCTGAGAGTTCTACATCTTCATCCAAAGGCTGCTAGTGGAAGACTAACTTCCAGGCAACTAGGGTGTGGGTCTTAAGCCCACACCCACAGTGACACACCTACTCCAACCAGGTCACACCTATTCCAACAAGGCCACACCTCCAAATGGTGCCACTCCCTGGTGCAAGAATATACAAACCATCACAATGACCTAGAACTAACCACATAGGCTAGGCTGGCCAGCCATGAGCACAGGGATCTGAATGTTTCTCTCCAGCACCAATGTTATAGACATGCATCACCACACCCCACGTTTATACACAGCTTCTGGTGACTGAACACATGTTCTCACGCTGGCAAAGCAAGCACTCAGCACTTCACCACACGAACCATCTCCTCAGGCTTTACCTCCCTCAAAAGAGGCCTCTCAAGACTTTTACAAAGCATCAACGTTTGCTTCATTTTTTTCTTTTTTAGCAGTGAAAAAAAAATACACATGACAATAAAAGAAAAGATCGGTGTGTCTAGATAAACATCACTTTCAAGGAAGCCCCTACTTCCTAACAGGAGAGCTTTCTTCCTGAGAGCAAATCCTTCATTACACTTCTTTGTGGGTACTGGCTGTGGGGAATGAAGTGGTATAAAGGCCAACACCCTCGGGTTTTAGAGAGAGCACAAGTCTCCCTAATGCACACCTTAGCAATTTGTTTCTTCCCTTTCTGATCCTCCTCACAATCTATCATGAATGACGCTCTGTGCCATCCATTTGTTCCCTTGTTAACTATCTCCTCCCTGGAATCTAGTCCATGGAGGCCACAGCCCCTGCCTCTCACGTGTCTTCATTGTGTTCCTGTTGCTGTGGTGAAATAGCCTGACAAAAATCAAGGCAGAGGGGAGAGGGTCCATTTTCACTCACAGTTTTCAGATGCAGCCTATTGGAGCAGGGAAGGCAAGGTGGTGTGGAAGGTGGGATAACTCAGGAGTCAGGTGGGAAGAAGATGGGATAGCTGACCACACCACATCTACAGCCAAGAGCAGAGAGTGGAAATGCACACATGCCTAGCACTCAGCCAGATTTCTTCTCTCTCACAAAGCCCAGGGTCCAACCCTAGGGAATGGTTCCGCCCACAGTGGGCTCAGTCTTCCAATACTAACTAATGTAATCAAGACCAGTCCTCCCAGGCATGCCCACAGCCCATCCTGATCTATACGATCCTTTGTTGAGACTCTCTTCCCAGGTGAATGTAGATTGTATCAAATTGACAATAAACTTAACCTTCACACTGAACCTTCTGCAGGCCAGCGGGAGGCCCTTGGCTGTCTGTTGAGTAAATAGGCACCTGGGATAGACCAAGATTCTCATCGGCATGCTGAGACAATTTAGGTACCACAGTCATCAGGAGCAAATTATCAACAGAACAATCAAGACCTTCTCATTTGTGATGGGGAAAGTGCTTGTCACCAAGCCATGAGATGAACCAAGTTCCATGATTATAGCCAAGAGCTCTACATACAGGTACATGCACTGATGTCTCAAAGACAGGGCTTTGAGCAAGAAAGCGACATCTCCTTCCATTTTGTTCTGGGCTTTTCTTTGTCTCCAGTTATCTCCCTCACTTTCCAGACTTGATGTTAAAAATTAGTGCCTAGTACTGCACTAGTGCTATCAGGGGGAGGGAACTGAATCATGAAGAACCGAATGCAATCCAGGCTCAGGATGTCATTATAAGAAGCCCATATTTCAGGGGTGTGTTCATTGTGGTATTTGGCTATGATTTAAGCCTTGTTGAGAGTATAATTTTTAAAGGATTTCTGCAGAAATATGTTTCTGGCTGCTGTAGGTTTGAAACACTTCTGATCTTTGGTTAAACATACCATTCCCATTTTGCATCATGATATATCCTTTTCTTCCTGTGACATGTCAAGAGCTATATAAATCTAGATGGCAGAGGCTTCCGGAAACAGGTGGATTTGTGAGATTGCATTAGTGCATAAGCCTGGCAAGGGGAGCTTCTGTCTGCATTATAGTTTATCATCTCTGAGCCCAGGAAATGCTTTCAAGATTCCATTTCTAGAGCTGGAAAGATGGCTCAGTGGTTAAGAGCACTGGCTGTTCTTGTGGAGGATCCAGACTTAATTCCCAGCACCCACACGTGGCTCACAACTGCCTGCAACTCCAGTTCCAGGGGATCCAACGCCATCTTCTGGATTCTGCAAGTACTGCAAACGTTTGGTGCACATGCATACAAGCAGGCAAACACTCACACACATAAAACTTTAAAAAGCCTTTAAACAAGATTCTATTTACTGGAAGATGAGGGCTAGTTACATTATGAGGGAGGTGACAACAACAGAGATTGGGCATAGGATGGATATATTAAAAGATAATTCTTGCTCCCGAAAAATGGCCAGGTAGGTAAAGATACTGGCTACACAGCCTGGCGACCTGGAATTGACCCTTAGAATCCTCGTAATGGTGGAAGGAGACTCCATAAAGTCGTTCTCTGGCCTCTACACATGTGCCATGTCACACCCGCATCCCCCTCACACACACACATACACACAATAACAAATGCAAGCCTTGACAGGGTATTTCTTGCTCTTCACAATGTTCTAAAGATGAACACTATTTACCAGCTTTTCCTCCTCGATATTTTATGATGTTGAAATTACTAAATTAGCCCTGAAAATATTTTGTATAGTTCCCAAAAGACTTGGCAGGCCCTCGGCTGCCACTGCACAATGACTCTCAGTGATTGCTATTTAACACAGTCGAGGCCATGGGTATCTGTAAATAAGGCCCCACGGTAGCCTGCAAGTGGTTCATTTAGCAATTTGCCTTGCTAATGAAAGCAGAAATTCCATTTACAAAAATGTCAACGATACCAGGGGAGCCAGCCTACGTACTCATGCATGTGGCTGCCAACACACATGGGTGCTGCTGTAGACAGAGAGTAGGAGAGGATAGGGGACTCCCCCAAAACCTACAGAGCTCTTGGACACCAATGTTGCTAAGCTCCTTTGAGGATACTTATACACCCACACTCTCTCCAGAGTCATGTCATCCCTTCTTGCTGTGCGTGAACCACTGCAAACTAGGCTCAAACACTCTTCACACTGCCCTTCCGTCCAACCCCTGATCCGCCGATCTGTTCATTTGCTATCCCCGGATCCATATGATACACATGTTGCTACTTCATAGGTGTGGGAACGGAGGCACATTACAGTTTATACCACATTGTGTGAGGTTCGCTTCTGTGCCTAGTGTTCTGGGGCTCCCACTGTGTGTGCCAGAGGCCTCCATCCTGGCCGACACATAGTGGGATCTCCACAAACATAGATGCTATACTCTTAGTTCTAGTGCAGTGCCAGCCCAGAGCTGTGTGTCTTGTAAGTGAAGTCCTCATGACCAGGAGAAATTTGTCACAGTTGTCAGATAGGGCATCTCTTCAGGAGCTGTGCAGAGTCTGAGATCCAGTAGGCTTGGGCAATGTAAATACTTCAGAACATCTCAAAGAAGGATGAGACTCTGCAGGAGAGGGCCTCTCTGCTCCAGGCCCCAGCCGCATTAGTAACGAGCAGTGGTTTGTTTCCATAGTACCGCCCAGTAGAGGCAGCTGCACTGACTAAGAACCAGACTTTAGGCATTTCTCAACTGAGATTCCTTCCTCTCAGATGACCATAGCTGTGTCAGGTTTATATAACTATCTAGCATAATGATTTTGGAAAAAACCCACCAAAACAATTTATTTATTTTTATTTTATGTTTATGGGTATTTTGCCCGAATGTATAGTTTGTATGCCTCGTGCTTAAAGCACACATGGAAGTCAAATCTGATGGAACTATAGCTACAGAGAGTTCTTAACCACCATGTTGGTGCTGAGAAGCAAACCTGGGTCCCTTGCAAGAGCAGCCGGGACTCTTAACCACTCACTGGGTCATCTCTCCAGCTCCCAGTCATCTTAAAATTTTTAGTTTATTTATTTGTATGTATGTATGTATGCATGTGTGCATACATGTTTGTACGTATGTGTGCTTACATGATGGCTAGAGGAGGGCATCTGATCTCCTGGACCTGGACCTACAGGCAGCTCTGAGCCACCCATGATGGGGGCTGGGAACAAATTCAGGTCGTCTAGAATAGTCATACCATCTCTCCAGCCCCAAGATGATTAGAAAGACAACTGTGACTAAATATACCATTTACCACATCACAAACACAATCATTTACCAGATTAACCATCCTAAGGGCCTGGCTCAGTGGTATGAAATACATCCACAGTGTGCATTCATTCACGTGGTTCACACTCAGAACTCTCCATCTTATGAAACTCAGTCTGCATCCATCAAGAAGTGATTCCCCTGTCCCAAGGCCTGGCGACCTCCCCTCACCATTGCCAACCTGAAGTGTGTGTGTGTGTGTGTGTGTGTGTGTGTGTGTGTGTATGTGTGTGTGTGTGTATGTGTGTGTGTATGTGTGTGTGTATGTGTGTGTGTGTGTGTGTGTGTGTGTGTGTGTGTGTATGTGTGTGTGTGTGTGTGTTGGGGGGGGATGGCGGCCGAGGGGTGAAGGAGTGGTATTACAGGGAGTAGTGAGCTGCATGGGAATGCTGGCCTGGAACCCAGGTCCTTTGAAAGAGCAGCCAGTGCTGTAACCGCTGAGCCATCTCTCCAGTCCCACTTCTGTGATTATCCGGCTGACCTCTGCCTTCCCACTGGGGCATGAATGGCTTCGCTCACTGCATCCTCAGCGCCAACCACAGCATCTGGAATTCTCTGGATGCTTTAAACAGATTTACAAACGAACACATCACTGCTGGCTTTTTACTTTTTTTCATTATTTAAGTATCATGCTGATGCCAACAGAAGGTGACAAAGTATGTGGTGGCCGTGTTGGCTAAAAACAACCACTCACCAACTTATTTGCCATTCATAAATACCCAGGAAATGCCATCAGCCATGCCTGCTATCTCCAGCAGAAAGTAGGACGAGAGGCTATCTATCTGACTAAAAATGGCAAGCCAGGTGCTGGGGCCTTAACTAATATTGTGAATCCTTGGAGGAAAAACTCATTAAAAACAAAACAAACAAACAAACAAACAAACAAAACCATGTTGAACACTTCATAAAACTTTGCTTACATATAAAGAACTTGAGGGGCAGCAAGTTGGTTCCGTGGGCAAGGCGCTTGCTGCCCAGCCTAATGGCTGGAGTCTGATCTCCAGGACACACGTGGTAGAAGGAGAGAGCAGACTCCTGCAGGTTGGTTATGAACTTGACAAGCTTGCTGTGGCACATGGATGGACGCACACACACATACACATACACACACACACACACACACACACAGGGGGAGGGAGAGATAGAGAGAGAATAACTAAATGTAATAAAAACACGAGTTCAGCTTCACACAGCTACAGAGTTTGCCGTCACTACCTACGAGTCCACCAAGGTGCCTGCTCTCTCCCTGTATCATCCCTTCCTATTCCCTGCCATTTCTAAAATGCTAAGTTGTGAGGAACCCCATCCCCATATGCTATGCTGGGAGCAGACACAAGCTGGATACCTGGGGGATGTGGGCAATGGACACCTGGGGGTTGTGGGCAATGGACACCTGAGGGATACGGGAAGACAGGCAATTCTGACCATATCAAAAACATACAGTGTTGAGCGAGGCACAGAAAAATTGTAGAGGGCCTTTCTTTTAAATAAGCATCTTTGAAATGGGCCCACCTGTATCCCCTGTATTGCTTGTGTGTGCTCTTGTGTATGGGCCCGCAGGTGCCATGGCAGGCATATATAGGTCAGACAGCCTCAGGTGTCCATCTGCCTTGTCTGAGACAGGGGACAGGGTCTTGCTGTTTGCTGCTGTGTACATTAGGCTAGTTGGTCCTCAGGCTTTGGGGGATCCTCCTGTCTCAACTGCCAGCTCTCTGTGGGAGTGCTGGGCTAATGGGTACAGGCAGAGTCTTGTCTGGCCTTTATGTTGGCTCTGAATACTTGGACTAGGGTTTTCATGCTCTGGTGACAGGCCCTTTACCTGCTGAGTCAGCTCCCTATAGAAATGACTGTAAAGGGACTGTAGGGGTAGCCACCCAGAGATTACACCACACTGCTCAAATTCAATGCTGTGGTCCAGGCTGGAGTCTAAGCTCGATTGAAGCCAGGACCTTGCGCAGGCTAGGCGAGCACTCTAGCACTGAGTATACTCCCAGCTCCCTTTTGACCTTTTGAGACAGGGGTCTCCCTGAGTTACCCAGAATAGCCTTGAACTTGTGACCATCCTGCCTTAGCTTCCGAAGGGTTAGGATAACAGGCCGGCACCTTGAGTCAATGTCTCCATCACCGTTAAGAGATTCTGTTGGCGTTCTGCTGGTGGCCAGGCTCATGCCAAATTTCTGGTAAGACTGTTGATGTCACACAAATGTACGGCAGCAAGGCACTGCCAGCCTGTGTGCAACACAGTGTCCACAGCTATTTTATGTTGTGAGAGAGACAGGGTGTATTTACCATAAGCAGCAAGGCCCTGGTACCACCTAATTCTGGCTAGTAACTCCGACTGGGGCATGGGACACTAGCCACACACTCTGTGACATAGATGCCTTGTGTCTGGAGTCACCGAGTGAAAGATTTATTTGTTCAGCTCCCAGTGCTCTGTCATGAATTACACCAAAACCCGCGCTCAGAGTGAACCCCCTGGTGTCACGTACTAGTGGACCCAATGCAACCTGTCAACGTTTCATAATTGAGGACTGTGGTGAACACTGTTCATGTCATGAACACATTAGATGCCACCACAGGTCCCCATTCAAAGGTATTAGTCAAGCCAGCCCTTACTACTAGCACCATGCCCGAGCCTACAGTCATAGCCAGTGAACTATCTTCCAGGGATCCAATTAGTATGGGACGTGGGAATCTTGGCATGCTAACAAGGCTTATCCTTGTGGTCTCTGAGAACGTCTACCCTGCCTGAGACCTTGGACACACATCTAACAGGCTTTATGGGGATCAGTGAATGAACAGGTCCTGGTGTAAAAGCAAGGCTGTATCCTGACGCTGGGGGTGATAATCAGCACAGGTGAGATGAGCACAGCAAAGATGGAGGAGCGGGCGTTTAGAAGAAAGGCCTGGAGGGGCTTTGCTTAAGCACAGAAGACTAGGCTGGAAGTTCCTCCCCTACCTCCCACCCCACCATAGCTGCCGTGGATGGTGCAGAGCCACCAGGTTCACAAGCTTTATCTGTTGTTCCACTAACTCCACCCTCTCCGCACAGTTCATGCAGGTCTTCATTCCACAAGACTAACTTCCTCTCAGTCATGCCTAAGCAAAGAGCACCACACACGCCTCCACGTTTCCTGCCTGGAAGTAAGGCCAAAGGTAACGGCCAAGGACAGTGAGTCCTCCCTCGCTCTGCAAATGGCTCACTTATCAAGCTGAGGTCTTAGAGGATAGAGAAGGCCTAGCCTTGTGCTTGGGGCACATCTGTTCCAGACATGATGGTTCAGGGTAGGCATGCTAGTGCATGCTTTTAATTGCAGCACTTGGGAAGCAGAGGCAGGTGGATCTCTGTGAGCTCTGGACTAGCCAAGAATATACAGTGAGACCTTATCTAATAAACAAACAAAAAAGCAAGAGGTGGTGGTTCAGATGAGTCCTACCCTCCGCTCCCACATTCCCTCCTAAGACATCTGCTCTTAGCATGATTAGCTGCAGCTGCTCTGAAGGCCTTGGCCATTGCCCCATCCTTGCTGTGGACTCCTCCCTACCACTCCTCACACTCCTCCCTCACATTCCTCCCTACCACTCCTTACATTCCTCCTTCACATTCCTCACACTCCTCCCTCCAACTCCTCACACTCCTCCCTCACATTCCTCCCTACCACTCTTCACACTCCTCCCTATCACTCCTCACACTCCTCCCTACCACTCCTCACACTCCTCCCTCACTCTCCTCACACTCCTCCCTCACATTCCTCCCTACCACTCTTCATACTCCTCCCTATCACTCCTCACACTCCTCCCTCCAACTCCTCACACTCCTCCCTCCAACTCCTCACACTCCTCCCTCACATTCCTCCCTACCACTCTTCACACTCCTCCCTCACACTCCTCCCTCACATTCCTCCCTACCACTCCTCACTCTCTTCCCTAACCACTCTCACACTCCTCCCTCCAACTCCTCACACTCCTCCCTCACATTCCTCCCTACCACTCCTCCCACTCCTTCTACTCCCATGCTTTCTCTGTATTCACTCTCTAGAGCAGTGGTTCCCAACCTTCCTAATGCTGGGACCCTCTAGTAGAGTTCCTCAGACTTGGCAACCCCAACCATTATTTCCGCTGCTACTTTATAACTGTAATTGTATCGCTGTTATGGATCTCCATGTAAATATCTGTGTTTTCTGATGGCCGTGGGCCCCCCAAAAGGATGGAGACCCACAGTGAGACTCGCTGCCCTAGGGGGTGAGGGGAAGAAGCCAGTAAGGAGATGTTAGTCCATCTTTAGACAAAGAGACTCAGTGCCTGTATCACCTACACTTGGGAAGCTGAGGCAGGAGGGTGGGGAGGTTCAGGCCAGCTTGCTATGCAGTGAGATCCTGTCTCAAAAAATAAAAAATAAATTAAATAAAGTAAGAAAGGTATTTCTTTCGTATCTAACTAGGTTAATAGAATTTAGAAGATAAAAATACAATAAGAGGAAAAGTCATAAGAAGTATTTCTAACATTTGGGAAAATTCCTTTAGCACTTTTAATGACCACAACCCACTATACATTCCCTGCTTATCCACCAAAGAGTCTGCTATTATCTTTATCTTGAAAACATAGAGGCAGGAGGCTGGGGAGGGCTCAGTGGGTAAATTGCTGGGCGTCCTGAGATCAGGTCCCAAGTACTGATGTGAAAAGCTGGCTGTGGCCAAATGTATCTACAACCCCAGCATCAAGGCACAGGGACAAAGCCCAGAGCTCACTGTGCTGGCCAACCAGTGGGCTCCAGGATCGGCAGGAGAGCTTGTCTGGAAAAGTTAAGGTGGGAACTGTTGAGGAAGACACCCGTGCTGCCCTCTGGCTTCTGTACCAGCACACATGCAGTCTCCTGCACACAGGTACACACACACACACACACACACTCACACACACACAAACACACACATGGTCTCCTGCACACAGATGCACACACACACACACACACACACACACACACACTCTCTCTCTCTCTCACACACATACAGTCTCCTGCACAGGTGCATACACACATAGTCTCTTGCACACAGGTACATGCACACCCACATGCAGTCTTCTGTATGCAGGTGCATTCACACACACACACACACACACACACACACACACACACACACACACAGTCTCTTGAACACAACCTCACACACACAGTCTTCTGTACACAGGCACATACATATACACATATACATAGTCTCCTATGCACAGGTGCACACTCACACACACAGCCTTCTGCACATAGGTACACACACACACACACACACACACAAACACACACAAACATGGTCTCCTGCACACAGGTGCTCTCTCTCTCTCTCTCTCTCTCTCTCTCTCTCTCTCTCTCTCTCACACACACACACACACAGTCTCCTGCACAGGTGCATATACACATAGTTTCTTGCACACAGGTACATGCACACCCACATGCAGTCTTCTGTATGCAGGTGCATTCACACACACACACACACACAGAGTCTCTTGAACACAATCTCACACACACAGTCTCCTGTACACAGGCACATACATATACACATATACACAGTCTCCTATGCACAGGTGCACACTCACACACACAGCCTTCTGCACATAGGTACACACATTCATACACTCGCATACATACAGGATTTGAAGATGACATGATGAATCCCACTCTTCAGGTTAGTAGAGCCACAAAATAAAACCATGGCCTGCAGGAATGGATGTTTCTGCCCCCCCCCCCCCCCCCCCGGCCTAAGAGATATTTGCTTTGAGGATTTCAATCCCCCATCCCTCTAAGAAGTGCTCATTTCCTTGTTTCAGGACTGAAAACCAAGTGGGGAAGAGATGTGGCGGGCAGGTAGGTGCGGAGAGGAGACAAGCAAGAGTCAAAACAACAGCAACATCTGACTGAGGTCTGACAACTTTAAACTCCGTTTTCACATTTCGCCTGGCATCATCACGCTGTAGCATGTTTGTTTTGCTCTCCCGGAATACCCACCTGCTGGGGTGGGCGCTATTTTCTTCCTATTAAGAAAATAGACTGGGGCTGGGGAGATGGTAGAGAGGATGAAGTACTGGCTGTTCAAGTTAGATCGCCAGCACCCATGCAGGACGCCTGGCTCGGCAATGTGTCTGCCGCCCCAGCCCTGGGAGCACAGTCAGGAGGATCTCTGCGGCCCATTGGTCAGTACAGCTAGCCAACTGGCAAGCTACAGTATCATCAAGAGACTGTCTCAAAAAATCCGATAGAGGACAACTTAGGAGAACACGTCTACGTGTGTATGCACACACCCACACCCCGCATACACACACATGTACATATCTATAATAAACACACACACACACACGCACACGCACACGCACACACAGTAAAGCAAATGACTGCATGCTGGGAAGGATGGCGGTGCTAAGAATAGCCACATCTCTGGGATACCGAACAGGAACTAAACTGACAAGAACTTACGAGCTCAGAGAAGCAGCCAGAGTTGTTGATAGTTATTGCTACTGAAAGAGAAAATTCCAGGGTTCATGTCTGTATTGATTCCAAATTGTCTTTGTGAGCCGTTAGCTCCTACTCCTCCGAATAGGGGGTAGCATGAAAAATAATTGCAGCCTAGCACATTGCCCACGTTTTTAGGGGCAGTGTCAGAAACTCAGATATCAGACACTGTTTTAGAGCTAGGAAGAGCGACGGCTCGGGGCTGTCAGTCACCTCTTGATCAGGAAGGCTGTGAGTGTGTCAGCCCTGCTACCCGGGGAAGCGGGGACCATGCGTGTGTTAAGAGCCTGCACGACATTACAGTCAAGAGAATCACAAGCTTGCTCCACAGGGAGAAAATGGTGACCCACAGAAGACCTCCAGTGGGGTTTGAGTCCCAGCGAGCTCCCGCTTGTCTGGTTTTTGCTCAAAGTTAGCGTGCTACTGACAGTGTCCTTGGGAGGACAATGGGGGAGCACATTTCTTCTGGGCAAAGATCACTTTTGAGGGTCTGGAGATGGAGCTCAGATGAAGTGTTTGCCTACATGCAGGGGACCTTGGATTCAAACCCTAGCTCTGCAGAAACCAGGTACAGCACTGCATACCTGCAACCCCAGCACCCAGGAGGGCCAGGACTACGGATCATTTGTAGCTACATAAGGAGTCTGAGGTCAGCCTGGGCTAAATTGTTCCCACCATATCCTCTCCACTGAACAGCAGTGGATCATGACTGTGCTTCAAGAGTTCTCAAGGCCCTACAGGACAACGCCAGTTCATTGGCATCTCCTGTCCTTCAATGAACTGGCGTTATTCTGTAACTAAGGAGGATGCCGAGGTCCTGGTTTGCTAACTACTGCCCAGGAAAGCACCTGCCTGTCTGGTTCTGGAGATAAATGTCTCATCTATAAAAATCTGTCAGAGACAAGGCTGCCAGTGCTTGGGGGGGGGGGGCGGTGGGAGGGGAGAGAGAGAGAGAGAGAGAGAGAGAGAGAGAGAGAGAGAGAGAGAGAGACTTTCTTTAGCTGGCTGACTTCAGAACAAGCTTGGAAACACAGAGTTGTTTAGCTTCCTTTTCTGGAGTGCATCTGTCTGCTCCTTGTATGGTCCCTGTATTTTTAACCCACTTGCCAAGGTTTTAGTTTTCTAGAACACAAGAGTTTCATCTTCAGATTGCTTCCATTAAAACCCTAGTGCCTACCACCCAGAACCCCTCCCTGGACATGGACACTGGACAGTGCCTACCACCCAGAGCAGTGCGTACTACCCAGAGCCCTGGACCAGGACACTGAATCTTCCACCCACACTGCATTAAGTCTGGTTTTGCTTGAGTGACACCTTACACGGCTTCTGTTCCAGACACAAGTGGGAAGCATCATCCACTCAAAGAAGCTGCGGAAAGAAAGAAACCTCCAGTGATCGTCCCAAGATGTCATTGTTCTATTGGGAAGTGGGGTATGTAGAGGAGGCCACATTTCAGAAAGCAGAAGAATTTCAGATGTTGCACAAGAAGACCACAATGCTCTGCTGGTCAAATCATAGAATGAATGGTGCTGCCAATCAAATTAACCATGAGCTGGTACCATACACAGAACTGTGGCCTGCAAACCCAGACTCTGTCCCCCCACCCCCATCCTGTATAACACTGACCAATCAGAAATGCTCTTATTAGCATAGTGGGAATTGCATGATGATAACCCCAACTTGAAAGGATGGTGGCTTCTAAACAAACTGCTGCAACCCATCTTGCAGCAGGCAGCAGTCACACCTCACCCCTTGCTTCTGTCTTTCTACTCTGATCTCTCTTGGTTGGACTCTGTCACTGTCCATCGACCTCAGAGGAGTGGCCTACCTGACCACTGTTTACTCAGGAAGTGCTGATGCTGAATCCAAACACAACCCCTCAGAACACGGGTGTGTGTGTGTGTGTGTGTGTGTGTGTGTGTGTGTGTGTGTGTGTGTTGTATGTAAGCAGTCTTGAAGCCATGAACAGATATCGATTCATCCCTAGACAGACTGCAACAGACCACAGAAATGACCCCACACAAGTCCAGCCTCTGTGGGTCACTCATTGCTGTGACCAAACACACAACAAAAGCAATGTAAGTGGAAAAAGGGTGGCTTGGGCTCACAGTATAAGGGCATAGTCTGTTACGGTGGTCAGTGGGGTGAGTGCTGGGTTCAGCTTGTTTGGCTTCTCCTGGCTTCACAGACATGCCCAGAGGCTGTCTCCTCAGTGACTCTAGATCTCAGGTAGACAGTCACTATTAACCAACATAGCTTGTGAGCCAGGGAACTGGCTGTACAGTTTACAAGAGGGTGGGTGAGGGGACAGTGACAAGAGCATGTGAGACCCAAAGGCAGATAGACCGCCAAAATTCCCACCCCACTCACAAAACCTGCTTCCTCTCCCTCAGCACTGCCTACCCCTTATGCAGCCTCAGAGCAGGGCTTTGAGACTCCCAAAGCTTCTGGGCTTCTTAAACACTATCACTCTTTTCAGACACACCAGAAGAGGGCGTCAGATCTCATTACGGATGGTTGTGAGCCACCATGTGGTTGCTGGGAATTGAACTCAGGACTCTGCAAGAGCAGCCAGTGGTTAAGATCTTCTGAAGTCTTAAGAGCCTCCCTTCAGGAGGGAACGTTTCAATTCCGCAGAAAGAGTTTTACTAATTTATATCTTCTTCATCTTATGCATATGGTCTCTTACAAGACTGAGACATAACTTTACAATAATATTAAGCTGAATTTTTTTTTTAAAATCAACCGTCCACAATTCTACCACTTTAACACAGACTATATGCCCATCAATTTCTGCCTTCTGTACCAAGCATCTTGGCCAAAAAATGAGCTGGCAGGTTTTCTCTCATCTTCCCACACAGTGACTCGAAGTCACAGCCCGCAACCACGCCCACAACCACACTCGGCAAACTTGGGACTCTAACACACAAGGCTCCAACTCCTGAGATCCACGGACACTTAAGCTCCTGCATCCAAGGACAGGGAAGTCCTGGTGTGTGTGTGTGGGGTTGGGGGCTGGAGATTCCTGGACAGGTCTTCTGTGAAGTAAGCAGACCAGAGCACCCCATTCCTTTTGCAAAGCAACTGTGGCCCTTCTCAGAAGAGGGGTGCATCTCCGCACAAGCAGAGATTACATGGCGCTACACAGTGTTTTCCTACAAACTTGGGTTCTATAGATCCCTAACCCTCAGCCCATCCAGGGCTACGTGAGAGAGAAAGCTGTCGCCTAAGGAACAGTGCTCCTGGCTCGTTGCTCCCTCCTCACCTCCAAGTCATCTCCCAGCAGGCTGACAGGCAATTTCACTCCTTTTGGATAGACACCTAGTTTTGTTGTTGTTGTTGTTTGTTTTTAAAATAACAGAGCAGAGTTATACTACAATAGCAACAAGCTCAAGGGTCTGGACATTACAGCCAGCAATATTACTATGGACAGGTGATACCAAATTTTGCAGTTATATATTCCTCTCTAACCTATATCACAACCCGCAACATGTAGACCACAGTACACACAGGCAAACCGAGGCTCTGAGGAATCAAGTCACTTGCTGAAGGTCACACAGAAAAACGGTAGAAGACAGAAGACATGTGGTCAGAATCTAGATGAAGCATGGCCTTGGGCCCAGGGCTTTGTGCATACTGGTTAAGTACTCTGGCAACCAAGTCATATCCCCAGTCCCCAGTCTAGGTTCTTTAGAAGAAGAAAAAGTTAAAGAGGGGAGAGAAGCCTGCCTGGGAAGCATGCTTGGGAAATCTGGCCTGTGATTTCAACCTGGACGTACTGTTCTGAAATGTTTTGTAAGACTCCATTTCCTTCCAGAATTCAACTTAGCAGATAAACATTTGGGACTCAAAGCCGAGCTAAGGAAGTGTGTGCACGCCCTGCTCGAATGAGGAGAGGAAGCTACTGAGGCTTAGAGATTGTGAAGAGCCTTTCCTCCCAGCTGACAAGGAGCAGGGACAGCCCAAGCTGCTCACCTCCCTCGAGGCTCCTGCCTGCACTGGAGAAGGACATAGGCTCTCAGAAGGAAGACTGGGTGTCACCTCATCTCCTCAGAACCAGCCCCATCTCCAGGGACTTCCGTAAGCTCACATGTAAGGCAACGCTGGCCCTGACCTGGTTCCCTGGGGGAGCTCCCTGTTGTTCCTCAGCCACCACAGGATAGTCCATTCTGCCGCACTGTAACGCGGCCAAGAGAAATACACAACGCTGGAGCGGGTGCCAGTGGCCAAGCTGATTTATGAGCTAGTCCTCGGAGCTTGACTGTGGGAACAGAGGTGCCTTTGTGTAGTGCCATTCCCCTTCAGGGCTCCATGGGCCTTTCTGAGCTCTGTTTGACAGCCTATCTGTGAATGATAAGGGTTACAAGGAGAGACAAAATGGGGAAGGACTCTCAGAACCAACAGAAATGTCTACTCCTGCACGCTACCATGCATCTTTGCCTCCTCTAGCAAAATATAACAATTGCTT
This sequence comes from Mus musculus, assembly GCF_000001635.26. Classification (NCBI taxonomy): domain Eukaryota; kingdom Metazoa; phylum Chordata; class Mammalia; order Rodentia; family Muridae; genus Mus; species Mus musculus. The sequence continues at coordinate 120,360,265 of NC_000075.6, read as the reverse complement.
TATCAATTGGCTCATGCATTTATTTAGTTTTCATCTATCACTCTCTACCTATTCCTTTGAGACATGCGCTCTCTCTCTCTCTGTCTCTCTCTCTCTGTCTCTCTCTCTCTCTCTCTCTCTCTCTCTCTCTCTCTCTCTCTCTCTGAATCTGGGGCTCATATTCTCTTTGCTGGACTGGAAGCCAGCAAGCTCAACCAGGTCCCCTCTATACCTCCCGAAGCTGAAGTGACAAAAACATGAAGGAAGGGCCACCTTGCCACCCAGGTGTCAGAACCCCACCGCTGACCCCCATGACTATACAGCCAGCTCTCTTAACCATAAGTCCCTGGGCTCGAGCCTTCAACAGGAAGGACTTGGGGCGGTTATGAGAGGATATGCAGGGAAGAACAGGGGACAGGAACACTGTGACCAGAAGGAACTGTAATGGGGACATGTAACAGGGTTTGCTTCTCATGTTTCTCAGACTCCAATCAGGTGGATCCTGTGAGAGTCTTGGGACAGTGATGGAGACCAAAGCAGCAAGTGAGTGACCAGTGTCTGCCATGTCAAGAGCAACGAAGCAAGCTGTCCTGACGGGGAATAAGAGAGCTGTGAGACCAGCTCTTTCTCGGTACCCTTGTGAGGTGTGTAAGTGTGTTTACACATGTGTGTACACATGTGTGTCCATGGGTTTATGTATGTGCATGTGCTTGTATGTATGGATTTTTTGTATGTTTGTGTACATGAGGATGCACGTGTATGTGCATGTACTATGTGTGTATCTCTCTGTAGGCTAGAGGTCAACCTTGAATGTCATTCCCCAGGAGATGCCTATCTTGTTTTTTGAGACAAGGTCACCCACTGGGACCTGAGGCTCACTGATTAGGGCTGCCAGGAAGTCCCAGGGTTGCCCTGTCTCCACACCCCCAGTGCTGAGCTTACAAGTGAGTATTACTACACCTGAATTTTTGATGGGGGCTCTGAGGATTGAACTCAGGTCCTCACACTTGTGTGGCAAGCATTTTACTGACTGAGGCATCTCCAAAGTTCCTCTTTTTATCTTTTGTGGTATTGGCTATCATAGGTATTCAGTTCATGGTTTATGGTCTTAGTTAACTGGATGGGAGCACTATCATTCACAAGGAGCACTACCATTCACTAGGAGCTCTACCATTCACAAGGATGGGAGCACTACCATTCACTAGGAGGACTACCATTCACAAGGATGGGAGCTCTACCATTCACTAGGAGCACTACCATTCACAAGGATGGGAGCTCTTCCATTCACTAGGAGCACTACCATTCACAAGGATGGGAGCACTACCATTCATAAGGATGGGAACACTACCATTCACTAGGAGCACTAGCATTCACAAGGATGGGAGCACTACCATTCACAAGGATGGGAGCACTACCATTCTTGAGGAGAACTGTTTTCCATAGGAAGACGCTGACTCTGCTGCTGGACATCCATCTGCAGTATTTATGTGTTGTTAATAAACCTAACTGCTCAATGCTTACACGTTCAGTCTTCCACACAAATCACCTTGCTGTTAGAGTGGCCCTTTTGACTATCACAAAAAAAAAAAAAAAAACCTATTAAACTTTCTGAAGCCAACAACCCTGAAGCATGTTTTATTGATAGCAACAGGGGAAAATTGGTTTCATATAAGCTGTTAAGAATGGAAGCATTAATTAACTCAGAGGCTTATGGTGCACGGCATCCCCAGATGCTGAACTGGAAACACTGTCAAAAATCAGTATCTGGGACTTGGGGAGGAGATTTAAAGATGCATAACAAATCTAGAAACATTTATTCAATCAAATAAAAATACCAGAGCTCTATGGGAGTCTAGCAGTCTAGTCGAGGGCTGTTCTCACTCTCCTGTGAACCCCACTCCACTTCCCCCACCCGCTGGGAATTCTCTCTGGGAAGGGAGGAGTAAAACACCACAGATATGAGAGGAAAATACTGGGTTTTGGAGCACAACACAACAAAGCAGAGTGGGCCTGGGTTGTTAGCAGGAGTTCCACGGCAAAGGAACAGGAGGAATGTTCAAGCTGTGATCCAGCTTGGGATAGCCAGGCTGCAGACAGCCAGATAGTCAACAAGGGACTATGGGCAATGAGACAGCATCGTGGGCCTTGATGCAATCCCTAACAACCCTCGTGTCTGGGAAGCTGTGCCCAGATACTTCGATAAGAACACCCCAATGAAAAGCAACTTAGAGGACCAAGGGCCCATTGAGCTCACACTTCTGGGTAACTGTCCATCATTGCGGGGAAGTCATGGCAGCAGGGACTTGAAGCAGATCACATACATCCACAATTAAGAGCAGAGAGAATGGATGTATGCATGCTTAGTGCTCAGCCAGCTTAATCAAGAGCAGAGAGAATGGAGGCCTGCATGCTTAGTGCTCAGCTAGCTTTTTCTACTCTTACGTTCTGGAGCCCAAGCCAGAGAAATAGTGCTGCCCATGTTCAGGCATGGTCTTCTCAGATTAATGAATGCAATCAGGACAGTCTGCCTGTAGACATAGCACAACCAAAACTGATCTAGACAATTTCTCAACTGAGACTCTCTTCCCATGCGTTCCTAGGTGCTGTCAAGTTGACAATGAAACCAACCACCATTCCAGGACTCTGTGGCTTTCTGCCAATGGCACTAGACTGGTAACAAACAAAAGTTTAATTAACAGGAATTATGTAGAGACTAAGATAATCCCACAGTCCCTGCTTATTTTAGTTATGTGTCCTGTGGCCCAACAGAAGCAGTGAGTTTGAGAACATAGCAAAAGCAGACGAGAGCAGCATTTTGGGAAGTGAAGTGTGACCACCAGCTCTCTGCAGTCCTTGAGGTGGAGTCTAAACACTGACCAGAGCCCAGACAACATAGTTCCACAGTGTGTGGGGAAGCTGGGCCTTGGATACCAAGGCCATGTGAAGCTTGGCATAAAAGGAACCCAGTCATGCCACTGTCCCTGCTGAGATCAAGTGTCACAGGAAAAACTCGCAGGGACTCTGGTGGAAGAACCTAGAGTGGAGGCGAACGTCCCATCAGGAAATGTGTGGATGTGGAGAGCTGAAGAGCCGGGCGTGGTAGGAGAACCTGATTACAGACAGTCAACTTTTCTGAAACCTGTGAAGTGTGGCACCGTTAAACCGTCAAATTCATGACAAATGCAGTGTAAGAGGGAACATGCCACCTGTGCTGATGGATCCTGTCAACTTGACAGGGTCTAGAATCGCCTGGGAGACACAGCTCTCGGCGTGCCTGTGGGGGAGACTCTGAGTTAACTGGGGTGAGAAGGCCCACCCTGAGAGTGCCATGGCCCAAATACAAAGGAAAAAGTGAGCTGAGCACCAGCGTCCACATCTCTCTGCTTCCTGACAGTGACGGCTCGGTGACCAGCTGCCTCACGTGCCTGCTGAGGTCTCCTTCCATAAACCGTGAATGTAAACAAACTCTCCTTCCGTACTTGCCATCGCCAAGTGTTTTCCACAGTAAATTAGGAGAGTACACACATGAGAAGCAATGGACAGTGTAGCTTGCACCCTGACCCCAGTGCCCACAGGCAGAGGCAGGAAGAGGAATTCACAGCCTGTCTTGCTCCATAGTGACTTCTGGGTAAACAGACTGGAAGTATCAAAGGGGAAGTCACCAGAAAGGCTACATGGGCAATCCCCACTCATTCCTTCCTTCACATAAATGGAACACATGTCATGTGTGAGATACCATGTTCTACTGAGGCCACACATTTAAATACCATGAACTAAAGATGGGAGAATTAACTATTTCAAAATCTATATACTAGCAACAAAAGAATACTAAGGATTAATGCAGAAGTCTATAGGAAAGCACAGATTTGTTCAGACACTCAAACTTAATGGTGTCTAAACTCATGTTTCACTTCTGCAGATGGTGTGAAGATGGGAGAAATGGCTCAGTGGTTAGGAGCACCTCCTGCTACTACAGAGGACCAGAATTTAGTTCCCAGAATCTACACTGGGTGGCTTACAACTGCCTGGGACTCCAGCTCCATGGGTTCTGACTCTTCTGGACTCTGTCAGCACCGACACTCCCACATGTACACACCTACACATGCACATAGTCACACATGTACACACCTACACATGTACATAGTCACACATGCACACACCTACACATGCACATAGTCACATATGCACACACCTACACATGCACATAGTCACATATGCACACACCTACACATGCACATACTCTCACATACACACACCTATATATGCACATAGTCACATATGCACACACCTACACATGCACATGGTCACATATACACACACCTACACATGCACATACTCTCACATGCACACACCCACACATGCACATACTCTCACATGCACACTCATGCACATAGTCACACATGCACACACCTACATATGCACATGGTCACACATGCACACACCTACACATGCACATAGTCACATATGCTCACACCTATATATGCACATGATCACACATGCACACACCTACAATGCACATAGTCACACATGCTCACACCTATATATGCACACACTCACACATGCACACACCTATTTATGCAGACTCCCGAATGCACACACATATGCACACACACACAGACACTCAGACATGCACACACCTACACATATACAAACTCTTATATACATACACCTACATGTGTACACACTCATACATGCAAACACATGCACACACTTACTTATGCACACTCCTGCATGCACACACATATATACACACCTACATATGCACACACACTTGTACACATACACACCTACATATGCACACACATGCACACACCTACACATGCACATATTCTCACGTGTACACACCTACATAATTTAAATATAAGTAAAAATTTAAATTCAGGCCTACCTGACTAATTTGCTTGTATCTTCTCTACGAGAGAGACATTTCACGTGAGAAATTACAACCAAAGATGAAGAATAAATTAAGGTGAAAAAGAAACGCAAACAGGCATTTCATTTTGACTTCTAGTCACCAACTGAGCTGACTCTCTGGGCCCCAAAGAACTTGCATAAATGGTTATAAAATTCTGTTGCTGAGAACAGGTGTTGAGAGGGTTGAGTGAGAGCAGTGCCACCCACTGCTCAGGGGAGAGAGAAAGAAGGGAATTCTGATTAACCATCAGTCGCAAAAGCAGGGCTTCAGCGGCGTTTCAGAGGGGCAATGAATGAAGCAGGTGGCTAACACACACCGGTAAAATAGACTGTGGGCAGCTAGGAATCACAGATAACGGCACAGGAGTCACTACAGAGCAAAGACTCTTCCCATGTAACCTGCCTTTATTCCTCAGGATGCCTCAGTGAGAAACACATGGTTTCCATGACGAACATAGAGACTGAAGGTCTTAAACAGGGAATGTCAAGTCAATGGCTGAGCTGCAACCCAAAGTCAGTTCACAGCACACTAACTTCACTTCTGGTGGGACAAGTGAGCCTCGGAGACACCAGGGAGTCAGCTCCAATGAGACATCTGACTGAGCTTCTTGTTAGACATCTTAGGACAGGAAAAGAGCCGCCGTGGGCCACGGGCAGGGTGGAGGCGAAGCTGTGGTTTTCATTTGGATGTCTCAGCTCTCTGACTGAAAGGTGATGCATGAATGTCTCCCTTAGATACAGCTCTTTTAGTGTTTCCATTTCTAGAAAGGGAGGAAGGAAAGGAAAGGAAAGGAAAGGAAAGGAAAGGAAAGGAAAGGAAAGGAAAGGAAAGGAAAGGAAAGGAAAGGAAAGACAGATGGAAGGAAGGAAGGAAGGAAAGGAGGGAGGGAGGGAGGGAGGGAGGGAGGGAGGGAGGGAGGGAGGGAGGGAGGGAGGGAGGGAGGAAGAAAGCCCAACAGTGGTATCCCATGCACTCCTGAAACTTACCTGATATAATTGAAGCCTCTTTCATTACCCAACATCAACCCATCAGCAATGTCCACCAACTCCCCTAGAAGGTCTCTCGGTGTATCTGAGGAGAGCAAAAGGACCAGCTGGTTCCCTGTAAGACTGAGTCTTTTTTCTCTAGATGCTTTTTGAAAAGATTTATTTTACTTATTGTTTGGGATGGGGGATTTGTGATAAGCATGAGTGTTGGAGTATCTGGAGAGGCCAGCAGAGGGCGCCAGAGCTCTTGGGGCTGGAGTTACAGGTGGTTGTGAGCAGCCGTGTGGAGTGCTGGGACCCCAACCTTGACTGCCAGAGTGTTATCTCACCTCTCAGCTCTCATCTGCTGAGTCATCTCTCCAGCCCCTCAGGCTGCTGTGTTTAAAAACCTGGTTGTCTTTGTTGTTCCTCTGCTTCACAAAGAGTAATCTAGAGAAAGACTATTTTTATGATTGTGCTTGGAAATGAATGGACTTCAAAACATTCTTGATTTTAGACTTTAACTAACTGTTGGAAATTCTCAAAACTCCTCATTTGCCGCTCTCTGGGTCTTTCTTCCCCTGCTAGCACCAGGCATTCCCTCTTACTCAGCTCCTTCACACACACTTTTCATTTCTTTCATATGACCATGGATGGCCAGGGCAACATAGTGAGACATTGTCTGGAAAAAATATATATATATACATTTTACCATGTACCAGTACTTACAATGTGAGAGCCTGTCTCAAAACAAAAGCAAAGAAAAAAGTAATTTCTTTGTTCTTCTTGCTGTTTCTTTAGTTATTTACAAGTAATATGCAGCCTTTCAATTTTTTTTAGTAATAGTTGTATTTTCAAACCACTTAGTCCCATTTATTACCATAAAGAATATGACAGCATTGAAGTTCTACCTGACAATTTCCACTTCTCTCCTCTCCTACCAGACAGAAGGGTCACAGCCCTTCTATCCAGGAGACTGTCACTTTTTATACTCTGGGGAATTCATTTTGACATATTAAATTGCACAATTGTAAGAACAACTACTTACAATTTTGACAAATTTTAAAGGTTTCGTTACTCATAATTTACACCCTGGTTCATTTCCCTTTGACCCAAGGTTCTTTTCTAATTAACCTTTTAGTTGGCTTGATGACAGACTGCCTATTATTTTAGAGGCACTTGGACTAAGGAAGGTACAAAGTTTGGACAGAGCTGGAGTCTGTTGAGCCAAAGAGATTACCTTAGATAACCAAATAAACCCCAAAGCAGCCATGCCTCCAGCCACGCTGCCTCCAGCTACGCTGCCCTTCTCCAGGCTCTGAGCCTCCAAGGAGACTCTCTCAAGTTGCGCACCAGCTGTGATCCTAAAGTGAGGAGACTGTGAACCCACCACAGAAGCCAAGGGGTTAACAGAAACCAGCAATGGAGTCTCCGTCCATGTGTTTATAGATCAGTGTCAGACAAAAAAACCTAAACATGAGTGTTCCTCAATGCCCTGCTTAGAAAGAATAGTGGGGTCCCCACCATACCCCTCCAGGCATCTGTACAGGTGCATTATAGTAAAGTATTTGACACGTCCAAGCATTGACCCAATAACATCACACTCAAGAGATGAGCGTTTTGGGCTTTCTTTTCTAAATGTTTTGAGTATGTATTCAAGTGATATGTTTCAAAATGTAGACAGCATAAAAAGTTTTCCGTAAAAAGTCTCTCTATTAATTCTGTTCTACTGTCTAGTGTGCATTCATGAGTGTGCATGCGTGCCTCTGTGTGTGTGTCCGTGTGCTACAGCCTGCATGTGTAAGTAGAGGACAATCTTTGGAAGTCAGTTCTCTCCTTCCACCATGGAGGTCCCAGGGAATGGTCTCAGGTCACCATGCTTGGCAGGCAGCAAACACTCTCTCCTGATGAACCATTTCTCTGTCCATCCCTGATTCCCTTCCAGATAGGCAGAGATAATTCTCACAGAAACAGACTTCGCTTCCGTTTATCCTCCCTGGTGGCCCATCCCGTTCCCTTTCTGGCTGTTCCTACCTCTTTCTGTATTTCTGTCACTTTTAAATGGACTTGCATCATAGCTCTGTGCCCAACCAATAAGCAGCAATTGCCCCCCAGGGAGGAAATAGTGATTTTTGGTATATTCCTACCCTACTATTATTATAACACGGTATTTGTGTGTCCGTGCATGCTTGAATTCCTGTATGTGTGTGTGTGTGTGTGTGTGTGTGTGCGCGCGCGTGCACGCGTGGACGCGTGCACATGTGAGTGAAGGTCTGGGTGTACTCCTTGGTCACTCTCCACCTTATTATTTGAGACAGGGCCACTCACTGAACTCAGAGCTCATTCATTCAGCTAGACTGATTGATGAGTTTTAAGGAGCTGCATGTCCTCTGCCTCGCTCCGCAGCACTGGGGTCACACACACACCACCACAACACCTTTTTTTTTTAATGTGGCGCCTACCTTTTTTTTTTAATGTGGCGCCTGGAGATTGTACTCAGGTCCTCTTGCTTACACAGCACGCACTTTGTGTACCATGCCACCATCCTCCACCCCATGTGATTTTTAGCCACTACAAGTTCCTGACTTTAGTTTCTGATTTCTTAGGTCCTTCGGTGTTGCGTGGTGCACAGTAGGCTGTCAGATGGACTCTGCTTTGCGTCCCAAACTGCCATGATCTCTCACACCACATGGGTACCGGAAAGGATACACGTGGCCACACAGCTTCTGCACCTACCATCTACTGGAACCATCCGGGTCAGAAGTCCATCCAGCTTTAGCGTCTACACAGCCACATGCAAACAGCCCAGCAGAGGCAGACAGCTGCTGAACACTCTGCCCCAGGGCTCTCTATCTAATGAGAATTGACTTGAAAAAGCTCTAGAGGACCTCATTTTTTTGCTAATAAAAGAAATCCCACCAGCGAACAGCTTTTTGATGATGAAGAGTCAGCAGAAACATTCATTAAGTGGTAATTCTAGGGGATTGTGCAGGTGTCATGGGACAGTGATCTTCGAGATGAGGCAGATAACACATGTGGGATGCAGCCAATAAAACGTGAACATCCAGCAGAAGTGCCACCACACGTAGTCATGATTCCCAGCCTACCCTAGGTCAGCCGCACCCGCTCACAGCTGTCCCAAAGTGAGGGTATGTTTGTCCTGTCACCCCCAAGGACAGCTGTGTTAAACAGCAGTGAGACGTCTCCTGTTTGCTTTTCTCCATTGGATGAGACCGCTATAAAACTTTATTGTGGTCAAACAGAAGGGCAAGGCTTGGGAAAAACCCAGACCAGGCAGTCAGGAGACAGCTCAGTCTTGCTACATGAAGACCAGAATTCAAATTGTCAACAACCGCATATAAAAGGCCAGTGTGGCAGCGTATTCCTGTAATCTTAGTAATGGTGTGAGGAGGTGCAGATACAGGTGGGTCCTTGGAACTTTTGGCCAGTTGGCCCAGTCAAATCACAAAGCTCTAGGAAGGAAAGATCCTGTCTCAAAAACAACCAAATGTATGTATGTATGCATGCATGTATGTATGGTGGATGGGCTGGAGAGATAGCTCAGAGGAGAAACTGTTAGCTGGATAAATATGAGGACCCACATTCAGATCCCCCAAACCCCCATAAGTGCCAGGGAATCCACCTCTAATTCCAGCCGCTTCCTGAGGCTTCTGGGAAGGTCAGTGGGTGCTTCCTGCCGCCTGTGCCTTACACACAATCAGAAGGAAGGAAATTCCCGTGGTAAGGCTGTAAGGTTGTTATTCTGGCCTGTGCTTAACACCCATTTTCCATCCTGAATGCATGGAGAGGCACCAAGTCCACACAGGCCGCTGACCCTATTATGGTTTACACGGGACTCAGCTCTATCTATTTGCTTAATCAATAATAAACAGATCATACTGGGCAGACAGCATTGCTATAAAGAACTCAACCCAGGGTGTGTTCGCTTGGACTCTGTCCACGCAGCTTTGTGATTTCAAGTTCCTGACAGACCAAATGTGAAATGCTCCCTTGAGTGTGAAAGCCAGGAAGTTGCCAGGACCCTCAGCAACCAACTGGGTGGGGCCACCATAATGCTGGAAGGCTTTATCTCACGCATTTGATGCTGGTTATTCTAATGTAGGCTTGACCTTTATACAGAAAATATTGAAAAGGGTGACAGCTTCTCATGGTATGTGAGGGTGTTTGTTGCAGTATAAAAAACCAAGTCCACTAGTTTTCATAAGCAAGCCCACCATGTGCACCTGCACACAGACACACACACACACACACTACACAGTGTAATGTTTTTTACTTCTTTAGTATCCTATTTATCTTACAAAGGGGAGGGTTAATAAAATTAGGATCGAATGATAGAAAGCAGTTATACATGTGCATACATGCATATATCCTTTATGCCCTCCCACACTACTCATGGGCAAACTCTCTCTCTCTCTCTCTCTCTCTCACACACACACACACACACACACACACACACACATACACACACTACTCATGAACAGAGATCACACACACACTTCATGCACACACACACACACACTACTTGTGCACAAGGTTACACATAACACACTTCAAGCATACGCACTAATCACTCAGAGGTGGCCATTATTTAGTAGTCTGTTGTTAATTACTTTCTATTTTTTCCTTTCTTTCTTTCTCCCTCCATTCATTTTCTCCCCCCATACCCTGCGCCTGCTCAGCAGACCCAGTAGCTCTGAGCCCTATCTGTTTGCTCTCCCAGTCCCTTTATATGTGTGTTCACTTTCTTCATTCTGAGATAGGGTCTTGCTCCTCCTCAGATTGGCTTTGAAGTGTATAGCCCCTACAGGCTCCTCCTGCCTCAGCTCCCAGGTAGCTAGGGGAACAGGCCAGTGCCACCAGGCTGAGCTTATGTTTTCTTATTTCTCTGATGCTCTCAGGGCCCGGCCATCCCGGAGCTTTCCCAACACCACCGGCTCTCTTTTTTCATTGGCTTGTACAAGAAAAGCAAGAAGAAAGAAAGGCCACATTGTTTGTCACTGGACCAATTCCAGTTCTGCTGCTGCCAGGCCTCAAAGGAGCAAGTACCATGTGACTCTAGTCACAGAGACAGCCCAGTCACAGACACAGGGCAGACAGCACTCTATCCTTCCCCTGACCAGATGGACCCAGCTCAGAGAATCTGGAGAGTCCTGGCCTAGAGAAGACGTCTTGGGATTGCTCACACCTGTTCCTTGTCAAAGCAGTAGAGGGTGTGAGATGGGAAAGGAGCAGACTTGCCATAACAGAACACATACTACCTTAGTGAGGACAAGGTACCAGCAAGCCCCAGCTTACAAGGAAATGAGATGATTTCTCTGTGAGAAGCAACACCTTACTGTTGTCCTGGACACAAGCAACGTGTCCTTGTATATACTCGAGTCACCTGGGTCTCAGAAAGCTTTAGTCAGACTTCTGTCCAGTAGGAGACAGCCAGACTCATATACCTGACCTTGAATAGCTCCAACCACAAAAGTAACCTTCCAGACAATGCACTAGAACACAATCATGGTCCAACACGGTCTGTCACGCCAAGCAAACACCAGACAAAGAATAGGCGAGAACAAAGACAGGACTACTCTGTAGTAACCTTTGGGCAAATTGTTTATTGATTCCTTAAGCCAAACGTCTGTCATGCTCTTCATGGTCAAAGCCAACAATGAAAAGGTGATGTGAACTGACAGAGCAAACTTCAAGGTTCTCTTGACATGCTAGCCTTTGGCCCTGAATGAGGCATGAGTGCCATGCTGGCTTCTCGTGGAGATGGAGGCCCTTGCCTACAGAAAGGCAGGAAAACACGTCAAGTCTGATCTCTCACAGGTCCTTCCAACCCTGACATCCAAGTGGCCAGAAGCGCTAAGGAGTTCCCATGGCTAGAGGTTGGCAGTCAAGGCCATGCAGGCCTGAGCTTAGTAGCCATGAAGGGCCAAGCAGGGTGACTTTGGGTCTGATCTTTCTCTGCATTCAGCGTTTGTGCTGTGGGTATAGTGATGCCCACCTCGCTGCACCCGGTGAACATCAGCCAAGGTGCAGCAGCAGAGGGGTCTCAGGGCTGACACCTTGAACTTGGCTCTGGTAGAAATCAGGAAGGTGTGAGAGAGGGGCTTAGGGCCTAAGAAGAGTCACTGTCGAGGAGGAAGGGAGGCTGTGGGCCCCAGGCTCAGAGACCAGATACGGGTACTCTGCTACCTGCTGGCCCCATGCTGTCTTCTGGAGTCTCAGCTCACTACACTCGACTGTACACACAGCACTGGCCAGTAGGAACATACCCAAGCAGGGACCATCATTAGGAGCTGGCAGCCTTCCCTACCATCTCTTACTTGGGGCCACCAGGTTATAAGCACACACTTAGATAGGTCATGGGTTCAGCCTTCAGGAGTCCCTTCCCCGACTCCCCTCTACCAGCCATGCTGCCCAGATACTAACCCTTTGGGATCAGAAAGAAATCAGGATTCATGGGAATTTGGAAAAAAATTAATCCCTCCATTTTTCTCCTCCCTCCCTCCCTCCCTTCTCTCCTTCCACAGGTTCTTTAGCCCAGGATAGACCTTGAACTTCTCATCTTCCAGCCTCTACTTACTGAACATCAATATTATAGGCATGTCCCACCACGGCTCACTGATACAGTGCTGAGGCTCAAACCCAGGACTCGGGGCATGCTAAGAAAGCGCTCTATCAACTGAGCTACATCTTCAGCACCCATTGTAACCAACTCCCTGCCTTTCATTAATGATTATATCAAAAAATGCATTCAACCAAGGACATATTCGGTTACTGGGACTAAAAAGAATGTAGACTCATAGCAGCATTTGACCCCTGGAACATGTTGACTTATAGACACTTTCTGATGGCATCAGCACAGTGTAGTGTTCAAATCTCTTTGCAAAACTAACAGCACTACACAGACTCCAGCACTGCTGTGGACAGTTTTAAGACTTTGGTCTTCCTAAATGTTTTGTGTCAGAACATCAGTCATGAGATTTGCATGGAGTATATTTTATCCATAAACTTCTAATATTTATTCTCTTCATACCCTGACACTCACCAGCAGCTGAGGCATAGCCAAATTTTAGTTTCAACCACAGTGACCACGCCTCTCTCAAGCACCTGTGTCCAGGTCCCCAGGAACACTGGCCTTCACCTTCAACCGGATGTCACCTTCAACCTGCCACTGTGGTCCATGTCTCCATCTGGCCTTTGCTGACGAGTAGGTGGTGAATTCTTTCAAATCAGTAACATCTCTACACTTGCTGTGAAGCAGTACTTCACTTGGAAAGTTTATACTTTTTCTCTCTTTTACTGACTTCTCTTGGGTTTGGGACCTGGGGAGGTATGCTCATTTCCAAAGGAATTCTGGGAAGGATTTGCATCTCAGGCCAGCCTCTAGCACCTCTGCTGAGTCCTACACAGCCCTTTCTCTAACTGATTTTGGTTTTCCTTGAAGTAACAGGGCTCCCCCTGCCCCACCTACACACACACACACTCCCACCCCTGCCTTACCGAGAGGAGATTTTATTCTGCACATTCAACTATTCCCTGACACCTGACTGACTGTGCTTTGCAGCCTGGTCTGCCTCATGTCCCAGTGTTTCCATGGCCTGGCCAATGGTGATGGCAGACTCCAACTGTCAACACCACATGATCTAGATTCATTTATGAGGAGAGTCTCAGTGAGACTAGACTAGATTAGTGTCTAGATTATGGCCTGGGGGCCTGTCTGTGGGGTGCTGCCTCAGTTGTATTGATCGTAGATGAAGAGCACCCCAAAAGTGGGTAGCACCATTCCTGAGCGAGGGCCCAGGCTGTGTGATGGAGGTTAGCTAAACACTGGCGGGTGTACATTCATTTCTCTCTTCTGCTCACTGCGCTGTGACGTGCCATCTGCTTCAGGTTCCTGCCTTGACTTCCCCTCAACAACGAACTGAAGCTTGGAATTATAAGAATGGTAGACCCTAATATCTATCTGTGTGTTTGCACGAGTGTACACACACACAGGAACATGTATGCATAGAAAGAAAGAGAGAGAAGGAAGGAAGGGAGAGAGGGAGGGAGGGCGGGCAGGGCAGGACATTAACTCTGGCCTCAGGCACTGAGACACAGGGAGGTAGCTGCTGGTCCCATGTCAGGGGCCCACATCTGGGAACTGGGATGCCCACAGGAATAAAGGAGGCTTCTGGGTAACAGCTTCCTGAAAGAGCAGAGAAATAGCCTGTGTTGAGGCTGAAGAAAGTTGCATTTACAAACGGCTCTAGGGAAGCCTCTCTCTGCTGTCCCTTGGAAGCCAGTTCAGTACACACGCTATGCCAAAGAAAAGCTGGCCAGAAGGCTGGGTGCTAAAGGTCAGATCTAGAATGAGAACCACAAAAGCTCTATCAGGGCTCAGCAGCTGAGCCGCTGACATTTGCAGTGAGAAAGTAAACAAAGCCCAGGATTCAGACCCAAGAGCAGGCTGTTAGGAAAGCACTCCTAATGGCTGCAGGAGGAATTCAAAGCAGGGCTATGCCTCTCTTCAATGCTCGAGGCTCCTTTTCGTGTACATAAAAACACTCCTCCTAACCAGTAAACACACCCCAGAGGAAGATGTGTGTCAGTGATGTGGCATAAAATATGAATGAGGCTGGCCAAAAGCCATGTGCTGGCCTGGAGGTATGGTGTAGCTTAGTGGCAAGGCACTTGCCTAGCATGCAAATGGCCCTGGGTTCTAATCCCACCTCAACAAAGAAAAGAGCCATGTGTCAGTTCAGAAGTAAGCTCCGCCTCTGACATCAGAGGTACACGGCAGGCTTCCTTCTGTCCAGTGTTTCACGCAGCTCCCTTGTGAGTGTGATGCGCACATGGCACATTTTCCTTTTAAAACATGTTACAGTCAAGACCTTGATTGACTCCTACAGTCGAGACCTCTCTCTCCTTACAGATGACTCAACAATTAGGCTAGACTTACAGGTGCATCTAAAGAAGGATGGAGCGCTCTGGGGCCGGGGCCGGGGCCGGGGCTCAGTTGCTTCAGTGCTTGCTTAGCTTGTACTGAGCCCTGGCTTTCACACTTCTACCCCACTCTGAACTGCATAAACTGGGTGTGGTGTTTGTTACACGCCTGTAATCCTAGCAATCAAAATATAGAAATTCCAAGTCACCCATCATCCTCAGCTAGAGAGCAGATTCAAAGTCAGTAGGGCACACAAGATCATGTCCTAAAAGAAAAGGCAGGCATGAGAGGGCTCAGTGGGGAAAAACACTTGCTGTCAAGATTGACAACCCAAATTTGATCCCAGAAGCCATAGGACAGGAGGAGAATCAATTCAGTGAGCTGCCCTCTGACCTCCAGATGTTTAATGCAGCACATGTGAGTGCACACAGGCACACAGACACACACACACACACACACACACACCACAAAACACACTAAATGAAAAGAAATATAACTTTTAAAAAGAACTCGCTCTACCCCAATTAAGAAAGAAAGCTTCCTCTTTGATTTTACAAGTCTTTAATCGCTAAGCCAGGCATCCAGGGCCGGACTAGCTAATCAAAGTATCGGGAAAACTCTACCTTTAAAACCGTTTAAACCAGGGCTGGTGAGATGGCTCAGTGGGTAAGAGCACCCGACTGCTCTTCCGAGAAGGTCTGAAGTTCAAATCCCAGCAACCACATGGTGGCTCACAACCATCTGTAACAAGATCTGACGCCCTCTTCTGGAGTGTCTGAAGACAGCTACAATGTACTTACATATAATAAATAAAAAAAAAAAAAAAAAAAAAAACCGTTTAAACCGCCTGGGTGTCCATGTTACACAGAGGTGGCATTATCATAGTAAGGCACTTTATTTGAAGTGTTACTTAGGGACGTTTTGAGGTGCGATCAATATAGAAACCACCAGGACACTCTGCACTCCGTCTTCACGCTTGATCCTTGCAGCCTTGTGCGTTTTTTTCTAGAGTACATTTGCTTTTGGCCTTGAAGCACTTGAGATGTGGGTGGCATGCATAGTCAAAGGCTACCGTGTCCTCCACCACGTATGGCTGCAAACCCCGGAACTCCCCCATCTCTGAGCACACAGCAGGCATTAGCAGCAGTGCTGGCTTCAGGATGGTTCTAGCTTCAGTCCTTCTGATCCAGGGTCCTGGGCATTCCTGCTTTCCACACCAGGACAGTGGGGACCATCCTCCCTTCACAGTGACTCAGGTAGGTTTGAAACCACCTCTCACTGTGTGAGCCTGAGAATGTTTTGGAGCCTCGGTTTCTCCAGTTTATGAACAAACAAGAATGAGGGTTCTCCGGGGTTGTTGGGGGAATGTGGGGCTCTCGAAGCATCATCCTCTATCAGCCGCCATTAGAACAGTAAAGGGAGAATCACCACGAAGGAGCTTCCCTCCTGCCCGGCTGCCAGGACTGATTTGGTGTTGGAGACACACAGCACCTTTCTGTCTTTACCACTTACCCAGGATGCTCCCTGCTGCCTGACTAGCATCTTAATTGCCTGGAAATTCCTGAGGCTCCCGTGAAAGGGCCCTCTGCTTCAGTATGTCTGCCTAGCCCTCTCCTTAGCTGGGCTCTGGAAAAGGTGGGGACTCTCTCACATGGCTATAGTTCGCAAGTATGCCTGCAGGGCTCTGCTTAGCCTCTGGAATCTTCCTCAAGAGGGAAGGCCCTTGCTTCATTTACTAGTCCCATTCTCCTGTCCTGTGGCTTGCTTCCCACTTCCCCAGGAGACTCCTGACATTCAAAGCAGGGCTCTGAAGCAAATGAATGAATACCCCAGCAGCTTTGCTGTAAGACGCTTGGCCTTTCCATTATTAATGGAATGCCAGCAATAAAGAGGAGATCTGAGGACCCGAATCTCCTGAGGCCCTTCTGGCTGTGAGACTCTTTCCACTCCACCCCCTTTCCACTCCCCGAGGTCTCCTGCCTTCTCCAAGGCCCTGAGTTCTCCACAGGTGTCTCACTCAGCTGGCTGGGCTTTCCCCCACTGTGTGGAAACTCAAACAGAGCAGGATCGGGCCTCTCACCCCACCACAGAACTCACTGACTCTGCCCTCAGCATTAGCATTCTGTGTGTACACATGTGTGTGCTTGTGTGTGCACATGCATGTGCTTGTGTATGTGTGTGCACATGTGTGTATTTGTTAATGCTACAGTTGACACAGAATCTCAAGGACAAGGACAGCCAAGAAGGAGGTATGTGGGCAGACAGATACACTAGAAACACATAGTTACACCAGAAACCACCAACTGGGTGCAGACAGGACCCCAGCTTCAAAAGCAGATGTAACCAGGAGGATTGGTTAGTCCATCACACCAACTGTAGCATCCGAAACAACGGGCAATGAGGACAAAGGAGGTTTACTTTTAGCAACAGAAACTTTTTGAAAATGTCATTCTGCATCATAAACTTTTCATTTGTTTAAAATAGAAATGAATGGCTGAGGGGAAAGGCGCTACCTCCTTTAAAATGCTGTGTCCTTTCTACCTTAGAAAAAGGCAATTGAGGGGCTGGCAAGATGGCTTTGTAGAGGTAAAGGTGCTTGTTGCCAAGCCTGAGGACTGGAGTTCAATCCCTGGGAGCCACATGGTGGAATGAGAAAACCAATTCCCTCACGTCACCTAATGACCTCCTCATGCGTACTGACATACACACACGCACACATGCACACGTGTGCATGCTAAGCTGATTCTATTCTATGCAGTGCAACAGGTCCCCGGGTATGAGAACCTCCCCTCTGTATTAGTTTTCAAACTGTAGCTAACTAAATGCCTAACAAGAAATAAGAGAAAAACCATTTATTTGGGCCCACGCTTTGAGGGGATAAAGCTTTCCTCTGGGGGAAGGCATGGGACCTGGAAGGTCCACAGTGGCAGGCATATGTGGCAGCTGCTAGCTCATTCCCTGTGGACCAGGAAGCAGACACAGGAGAAGAAGTGGGCCAGGTTAGCAAAGCCCACAGTCTGTCTCTCGTAACCCTCTTCCTCTAGCTGAGCCCCATCTCTTCAAGATATCACAGCCTATCAAACATTGCCAGCAGCTGGGGATTGACACGTGAGCTCACAGAGGTACTTTTATATTCAAAGCAGGGCTGACACCCCATAGCTGCTGGTGAGAGGCAAGTAGGTTCCTGGAGCTGAGCTTAGAAGCCATTCACAAAGTGTGTGTGTGTGTGTGTGTGTGTGTGTGTGTGTGTGTGTGTGGATGGATGGATGGATGGGTGGGTGGATGGATGGATGGATGGATGGATGGATGGATGAATAGGTAGGTAGATGGATGGGTAGGTGGATGGGTGAGTGGGTGGGTAGGTAGGTGGATGGATGGATGAATAGGTGGATGGGTGAGTGGATGGGTGGGTGGGTGGATGTACAGAGATAGACACATCACCACGCCTCTGCTTTTGGCCTTCCTCTGTCCTCCCAGGCCCATTAGCCCTTCAAGGTACAAGTACACACTGTTAGTCCAACAATCACTGATAATCAATAGCCAGCAGCATTTAGTGGAAACAATTTTCCCAAGCCTAACCTGTGCCCAGCACAGAACGCATGCTGGCTTGATTCTGGTTGGAGAGTATTAAGTGAGGAACTTGAAAGCCTGTGGCTCTCTCATCCATGTCTCCAAGACTCAATCTTAACACCACAGTCCTGTGAAATTAACAGTCATTTAAAAGTCCACTCTGTAAACATGCCAGACACATGAACCATGAAAGCCCTGGCTTTTGTCTGGAGACCTTCCCACGGGGTGTCTTTCTGTATACAAGAGGGCAGATAGCTAATGTTGGGGAGTCCTGGCAGCAGGGACAGGTGTGGGAAGCCACATGTGCCGTTGCAGAGTGGCACTGACTACTGCTGGCCACCACGCATAAGTTTGGACAAACAACCAATGTGTACATATGCAGTAAAGTTTTTTGCAAAGACACTGCCTGGCCTGGGCATGATAATGAGGCTTTGGGAATATAACCAATCAGATGTGAGACATGCAAATGAGGTATGATAATGAGGCTGTGAGGTACAAAGAGAGAGTAGCCAATCAGATGAGGAACATGCAAATGAGGCTTAGTGCATAACCAATCCGGGTGTGAGACACGCCTCTCCTAGGCCTATATAAGCAGCACCAGTTCTGGGCTCGGGGTCTCTTCGCCTCTGCAATCAAGCTCTCCCAATAAATGTGTGCAGAAGAATCCTATTGCAGCATCGTTACTGCTGGCCAGTCCGGCGCGCACAAGAGACAGGGTCAGACTAGACCATACCCCTAGCTTCCTGGGCTTCCTCTGGTCTTGAGGAATGGTCTTCTTCATCTGCAAAGTCAAGGGCTGGAGCATAATAAAATGTTTGGCTGCCATACCACTCAGAGCAGCACTGGGCCATGTCAATAGAAAGAAAGCAAGCCCCAGGTCTCCAGGGCTACCTTAGTGACTCTTCTCATTGCTGGGGTAAAACGGCCCTGGCAAAGGCAACTGAAGAAAGGGTTTGTTTTGGGTCTCTGTCTGAGGGAAGCCCATCAGAAGGGAACTCATGACAGCAGAGCCTCGGGGCACATTCCATCCACAGCCAAGAAGCAGATAGCAATAAATGCTTTTGCTTAGGGGACAGGTCTTCCATCTCAGCTAACCTAATCCAGACAACCCCCCCACAAGAATGCCCCCCCCACAGGCATGCCCACTGATTCTAGATCTCATCAAGTTAACAACTGAGATTAACCATTACAGAAACATAATCCAGTGAACTCACACCACGTCCCCTGCTGGTCACCAGAGTTTCTCCCTGCTCAGTGACCTAGGGAATCAGGCTCCATCTGTCCTGTAAGGTCATAGCTCAACAGACACTTCTAGAGTCACCCCAGCAGGAAAGTGGAGAGATGGAGGAGCTATACCTCTTCAGTCCTCAGCCTGGAAGAGACACAGGCCCCGCCCCTCACACTTGATTGGCCAGACCTCACAGGTCTCTGAACTGCAGAAGCAGCCAGGAGATACTGGTTGAGAGCTGCTGGATTTTGCCACAGGGGGGGGTGGGGGTGGGGGGGGGTAGGGGGGGACAGACAGTTCACTGGTGATGATAATTTCATCTATGTAAGTAAAGCCACCCCAGCAGAACCTCTCAGTGCTATGTGTTGGAGAAGCGAATAAAGGAAGTCTCAATGTTGAGACTGCCAGGGAAAGCCAGGTGGAGGGGGGCGGGGCTGAGGTCGAACAACAAACCAGATGTCTGACTCGGCCATGAGATCCTTACAAGCCACAAACAAGTCAAGCCACAACTGGGTGGGCCCCTGCGTCTGAGTCATACAGGAAGCTCAGACCTCAGTAGTCTGAACTCAGGAGCCAGATTATAACACACGATTATAAGAATCTTCAGTACTGGGCTGTGGACACAGGAAAGTGGCCATCGAGTTCAATCCCAGGAGCCGCATAAAAAGGCAGGCATGTAGGCACATACACACCTCAACTCCAGTGTCAGGGAGACAGAGACAGGCAGATGCCCGGAGCCCTCTGGCCAGCCAGCAGAGCTTGTTTTGTGAGCCTGAGACCCCAGAGAGGGTCCTGTCTGTGAGCCTCAGATCCACTGATGGTCCTGTTGGTGAGCCTGAGACCCCAGAGAAGGGTCCTGTCTCAGAAAACAAGGCTGACGGCTCCTGAGGTGTGATACTTGGAGTGACCCATGGCTTCCATCTGCATGCTTAAGCATGTGCATGCATGCACACACACACATGTGCACACATGTGTGCACACATATACCCCCACCATACACACACACACACACACACACACACACACACACACGAATCATGTACCCTACCACACATGTGCACACACACATGCACCTCCACCAGACATGGGCACACACACACATACACACATATACCCCCACCAAACCCTCACCACATCCCGACCACACATGTGCACATACACATACATACGCCCCCACCACACATGTGCACATACACATACATGCACCTCCACCACACATGGGCACACACACATACACCCCCACCACATATGTACACATACACACCCATGCACCCCCATCACACCCCAAGTCATTATTATTTTGGGGTACCAAGCACTGTTCTAGGAGCCCAATAGAGAGGAAAGCATGGGCAAACCACTCACACCCCTAATCCCGCTGCCGTTGATTCTTCCGGGCAGGGCATCCTGCTCTGTAGGACTGCTTCCCACCAACCTACTGTACTGGCTAGTTTTGTGTCAACTTGACACAGCTGGAGTTATCACAGAGAAAGGAGCTTCAGTTGAGGAAATGCCTCCATGAGATCCAACTGTAAGGCATTTTCTCAATTAGTGATCAAGGGGGAAAGGCCCCTTGTGGGTGGGACCATCTCTGGGCTGGTAGTCTTTGTTCTATAAGAGAGCAGGCTGAGCAAGCCAGGGGAAGCAAGCCAGTAAGGAACATCCCTCCATGGCCTCTGCATCAGCTCCTGCTTCCTGACCTGCTTGAGTTCCAGTCCTGACTTCCTTCAGTGATGAATAGCAGTATGGATGTGTAAGCTGAATAAACCCTTTCCTCCCCAACTTGCTTCTTGGTCATGATGTTTTTGCAGGAATAGAAACCCTGACTAAGACAACTACACTGGGCCAAAAGCAGTGTGTGGTTCTCTGACACAAAGATCACACTGATTCCTCCCTCATTCCTCAGAAATCGAATTATAGAAGAAATGAAGTAGACAGGTAAGATCTCTGACCATGGACTTAAACATGGTTATTTTTATACTCTCTGAAGTTTCTCCAGATCTATCTGAGAGGAGGAAGGGAGGAGCTGCTTCCTCACGGTAGACCTCACTGCTGGAAAATGCAAGCCACTGCAGACAGAGCTGGAGATGTGGTGGCTTAATGCTAATTAATTTATTCTTCTCGCTGAATCCTGTTTAGACACTCAATATATTTAGCAGAGCCTGGGCCCAGCAGTCCTTCAAGGTGCTGTCTGCTTGGTGTTCATTGTCTTAAAGGGACCAACACTAAAAGACACCATCCGGGTCCTGATAACCACACCCCTCCATTCCCAGAACCCCTCTGGGGGTCAAAAGGTCAAGATCAGAGGAAAAGAGCTCCCTACGCCAATGTTACTGGCCCCACAGCAAGCTATACAACACCCACCTGGAGTACCTCCCACCTCTGCATGGTCCCCAGGAACCCAGACAGTCCAGACAGGCTCACAAGTGTTGTCTGGCTTCTAGACGACAAGGGAAGTAACCACTTAGTGTCCTACCCTCCCTCCCAAGACTACTTTAAAATAACCACAAAGAAATAAAAATAAGGATTAGAGGAAGGACTAAAAAAAGCTGAAAAGGAGAGCGACCCCAAAGGAAGACCAGCAGTCTCAACTAACCCAGACTGCAGAGACTGGGCCACCAACCAGGAGCACACAGGGGCCAGTCTGAGGCCCAGGGCACGTATGTAGCAGAGGTCTGCCTATTCTGGCCTCACTGGGAGAAGATGCACTGAGTCCTTGAGAGACCTGAGGACCCAGGGAAGGGGCAGACCTGGGGGGGGGGGTGGACACCCTCAGAGGCAAGGGGGAGGAGGAAAGGGAGGAGGAACTGTGGGAGGCGGGCTGATGGGGGCAATGACTGGATTGTAAGTAAATAAAATAATTTTTAAAAACAGAAATAAAAATAAACTAACTCATAACAGCGATGAAGAGAGAGCTATCAGCCACCTACAGAGTCCAACGAAGTTCTGGAGAAGGCAGGAGGGAGGGAAAGAGCATGCAATCATGATTGCATAAGTGCTACCTGTTGACTTCCAGACATTAAAAAGCAAGCCACAAACAACAGAGAGACTCAAAGAGGTTTACAGAGCAGCATGGGACAGCACACTGGTGTGAACTCTTCTGTGGGAAAGTAGGGGTATGGAGCAGAGGAAGTGTTGGGCTCAGCGTATGGACACCGTTCTGTCAGGACTGAGAGGGAATGGTGAAGTTCATAGAACAGTTTCTATATTAAATTTGGAAAATGTCCTAGTTAGCTGTTGATTCCACACAGCCTAGAGTCCTCTGAGAAGGGAGTCTCAATAGAAAAATTGCCTAGATGGGACTGGGGGGATTATCTTGATGATTAATTAATGTGGGAGGACCCAGGCCACTGTGGGCAACACCATTCCCTAGGCAGGCATTCCTGAGCTGTGTATTAAGGAAACCGAGCACAAATCTGAGAGTAAGCCAGCCAGCAGCTTCCTCCACAGCTTCTGTTCATATTTTTGCCTTCCCTTGATGATGGACTGTAACCTGTCAGCTGCTTTTGGTCAAATGTACCACAGCAAGAGATGCAAACTAGAACAACGGCGAATAGAAAAATAAAGCCAAAAAACAAGAGCACAATCATGAAGAAGCTAAAGATGAAGGCTTGAGAGCCAGCCAAGTCTCCCTCGTTCAAAGCCCAGGACTGACTCAAGGGCAGGTCACTGAGATAAAACAATGAAACGCTATGTTCAGATTTATGAAGATCACCCGGGAGAACTCAAAGTTACCTCAGCATGAAAGTCACAGCAGGAGATTTCAAGGTGACTGAAATGTGAAGGTCACACAGGAGAGCTCAAGGTGACCTCTACATGAAGGTCACAGTAGGAGAATTTAAGGTGATCTCAATGTGAAGGTCATAGCAGAATTCAAGGTGACGTCTACATGAAGGTCACACAGGAGAGCTCAAGGTGACCTCTATGCAGACCACCTAGGGGATACAGCTCTCTGTGTATCTGTGAGGCTTTCAGAGAGGTGTGATGGAGAAGGCAGGACTCACTGACTGTGGACCCAGTGCTCAGAAGGAACAAAAATAAAGGGGCAGAACAGCCTGCTGAGCAGCGGTTCTCACCTCCCTCTGACTTCATCTCCCTCTTACGTGTGTAAGCAGTGGGCCCTGCTGCTCCACACTCTAGTCCTCCTCACCATGATGGACTGCAAACTAAGAGCCCAGGTAAAACCTTCTTCCTTTGAGCTACTTGCTTTGTAACCAGTCAGCACCTCTGTGTCCACTGGGGCTCACAATGACAGAACAGCCCAGAGGTCTGTGAGGCGGCTGTGTACACCTGGGGCGGGAGCAGCTGGGTGACTGCTTTCCTCTCCACATCTCTTCCCAGGATGTCTTCCCCTCTCCTTACATCTCCACACTATATTCCTAAGACCTGATTCCCACTCCCACGACCTTCGATTTCTGTTGGTGCTGGAGACGAAGTCATTTCCATCACAGGATAAACTGCACACCTGAGACCCAGCCCCCAACCCCAAAAAGGCACAGCTGGTTGGGAGGCAGGAGAATGAATTCAGCCCAAGACTGCAGAAGGGAAGTGTTCCACTGTGAGTTTTACACCCACTAAAGGAACTGCTAAGGAATAAAATAGTATTTCCTATGACGCCATTAGTTCTCTTCATTGTTTGTAAACCTCTCCCAGGCACCTTAAATACGCAAGCAATACGGAGGCGAGACAAACACTAAATACCCGTGGTTCTGAGGTAGTGTCTTAAGGTCCTTTGGCTCAGTACCAGACTCTAAGGTGATGCAGGTGTCATGCCTTTGGGCCAGGTACTTTCTGACACATGTCACTGGATATGGAACGCCCATCAGGAAAGGACAGGGTGGTTGTTCCATAAACCCAAGTGCAAGATTATAACACAGACAGCTGAGCCTTGCTATCCGAACGAGGTCAGGCAAAGGAGCTATCTCACCTTAGCCGGTCCTCCTCCTTTTTGCGAAGATTGAAGTCTCTCTGCACCACTTGGAGAACATGCTCGGTCTCATCGTCGGTCAGACCCGACAGGTCCAGCTTCCTCCCCATGATCAGAGTTAAACACGGACAACTGAACTAGATCTGCGGAGTGAAAGGAGAGATCAGAGACTGAGGACAGGCTCGAGTTCAGTGTGGCTCAAATCCACCCTCAACCCTGACTTAGACCAAACACTGCTCTGTGGAGCAGCGTACAAAGGCAGCCTGCGCCTCTGAACTCTCACGTGCTGCTTCTAGCTGGCTCTGGCCAGACGGCAGAGACCTGGACAACCGAGCATCTGCTATTTCACGTTCTCAAGTCGTAAGTGAAGGCAAAGATATCCTATGTCAGAAGTGATGGAGCACACCTGGGACCCCAGCGCCCAGGACATGGGGGCAAGGTCAGTAAGGGGCTGGAGGCCAGCCTGGGATACCATAGGAAGGAGGAAGCAAAGACAGAAGGAGGGAGGGAGGGGGGAGGGAGAGAGGGAGGGAATGAGTGAGTGAGGGAGGGAGGAAACCAAACCAGCAATAGCAGCTAATCTATTCTTTTCATCAAAATGAAGCCCATCTCCACAAAGCACTGAAAAGCAATAGTTAAGAATTCTTAATTTCTATAGTTTGACAGGTTATTTATAGGTATTCTATTTCAACACAAAATAAATTATGAAGTTTTCTTTAGAAAAATAATATCCCATGGATACTATACCCCATAAGCTCTTCTTCAGGCCTATGCTGTAAACACTAGAAATCCCAATGATACATAAAGCTGGAGGGAGAAGCCAAGTTTTATGTTTTGTGTATAGTATGCTTCTATGAGTGTGTAAGATAAAACAAGGGCTGGCGTGCAGCTCAGTTGTGGAGTACTTGCCTAGAGTACACCAAGCCCTGAGTTCAATCCCCAGCACGCAGAGGTGGGTGTGTGGTTCCCACTAAAATCTCCACACTTCAGAGGTGGAGGCAGGAAGGTCTGAAGTTCAGGGTCATGGAAGTTCCTTTTTAAAAGGTATTTCCTAGGTTTTTACCTATTTTATTCTTTTTTTCTGTTTTGGTCTCAGTTATGTAAGGAGTTCAAGGCCAGCCTAAGTTGCATGAGTGAACCTCAAGCTGAACAAAAAGTAATATACACATGTCACAATGAACTATCTGAAACATTTTAAGAATTATAATTAAGGGTTTTAATAAATAATGACACTGGGATTATAATAAATAAACATTTTTAATAAGGTTTGCACTGAATGATGAACATCTACTATGGGTCACGAACTTTAGTTTTCATACATGCATATTAAACAGCTCTAATGCCCACATCATTGTATGAGCAGTCACAGAAGAGGAAAAAAAGGCTTGTGTTCGCTCACCCTCTAAGGAGTGGCACCTGACATAGCTGTCTCTCCGCTTCAGGGCCTTGGCCCTACACACTCACATCTCTAACACGCAGAGGACAATGTGGACCTCAGGCTTTAACATGTGAGGGTCTGAGTCCCTTGTCCCTCTTTGTTGTGTGCAAACTAGGAAGACTAGGAGCAGCAGATCCTTCTGTGTGTGTGTGTGTGTGTGTGTGAGAGAGAGAGAGAGAGAGAGAGAGAGAGAGAGAGAGAGAATATGAGAGAGAGAATATGAGAGAGAGAGAATATGAGAGAGAGAGAGAGAGAGAGAGAGAGAGAGAGAGAGAGAGAGAATATGTGTATATCCTATGTTTGTGCAGGTCCTTCAGAAGCGAGGCGGCTATTTGTTGTGGGGCTTTTGGGTCACCTGGAACTGGAGTTGCAAATGGCTGTGAGCAGTCCAACTTGGGCACTGGAAACTGAACTCGGGTCCTCTGAAAGAGCAGCAAATGCTTTCAATCACTGAGCCATCCCTCCCGACTCCTTGGCTGTTTTTTAAAGCAATGTCTTGCTGTGTAGCTCTGGTTGACATTTAACTCACTATGTAGCCCAGACCAGTCTTGAATTCACAACAATCCTCCTGCCTCAGACTCCTTATTTCTAGAATTAGTCATATACCACTACCCCATTACCTGGTTTGCTAATTCTTTTTAAGGTTATATGTTCTTTCATTTCCAAATAATAACAATAAATGGAGAAAACAGAGTGAGTTTAATTCTTAAGTCTTTTGTTAGGTGATTTAAAACCGTGTGACTGTGTAATATGAACTAATCTCCAGATTTCCCCACAAGTCAGGACAGGAATGCTAATAAGCATTAGCAACATCTCCTTCCCATAATGCAACTTGAAAACAAATCTCCCACCTGCTCTACACTGAGGTGGGAAAGTGACCTCTAGACCTGTGGGTCAGGAGAAGCCAAAGCAGACAGAGACTCGCTGGGGAGGAGCATGGTCAGCCACCACCTTCAGTACACCCACAAGCAAGAGGAGCCCTATGGCAGGCTCAGCAGAAATGTGGATGGACGTCTTCCTTTAAACACTCCATTAAAGGGCTGGAGATGGCTCAGTGGGTAAGAGCACTGGATGCCCTTGCAGACAACACAGGTTCAGTTCCCAGCACCCACATGATGACTCACAATCAAATATAACTCCAATTCTAGCAAATCTGATGCCCTCTTCTGACCTCTGTGAGAACCTGGCACACGCATCGTGCACAGACATACGTGTGGGCAAAACACTCACAGAAAACTAGGAATAAGTCTCAGGGGGGAAAGAGCTGGCTATGGCCACACATGCACCTGTAACCTCAGCACTCTGGGGCAGAGACAGGAGGATCCTGGGTTTGCTGACTTCTAGCCTTGCTCTGGGTTCACTGAAGAAACAATATGAAAAATGACACAGCAGGACACTCGACATCCTCCTCTGGCTTCCACACATGTGTGTGCACATAGGGAGGCACACTTGCATATGGATACACACCAACACCCCCCTTACATAACCACACACAGACAATATTATACATACACACATATACATACCATACACACAAGCCACACACATACAATGCTACACATATACTACACACACATACAGTGCTACACATACACACACACACCATACACACACATACACACTCCATAATCAACCATATACACATACAATATTATAGACATACCCCATATTACACCATACATACACTATACACACCAGCATCCCATTAGGACTCTTTGTTAGCCCTTCCCTGATGAAGTCATTCCTGGCCTCATGATATCACTGACAATGGTAAATGAGATTATAAGATACCCAGAGCTTGCCAGATATGGCAACATGGATATGATCATATCTACAAAAGACTGACTGAGACTCAAGAGGTCTATAAATGGCCCCAACGGAGCACAGAGAGCACTTTCGGCGAAGTGGTGCAAGCTCTTCACTTTTGACAATGAGCACAACTATCATCCATGTGCAATGAGTCAGACAGTGCCATGGAGTGGAGGAAAGATGCGTCTCCACTGAGTCAGAGGGCACTCAGGTTGCACCGTATCTCAGAAGATGATACCTGGGAAAGGAGGTACAAGCCCAGACACCCAGCAGAAGCAGGCATTCCTGGTCCATTGGGCTGCTACCACCTTGCTTCCTCTGGCAGACACCCAACCAAGATGCAACAGAGGGAATCCATCCTAAATTTTAGTAACGAGAAAATTAATACCAGTTCAGCATTTAATTATAGTGCCACCTCCCAAAAGTGTGCTTGCTGAGTTATTGTTCCCACAAGCAGCTTGTGACAGAGGAACTCTTTTGTAATAAATCTCAGTAAAGTGTCACGCTCTGCCATCCTCATGGGGCTACACAAGGCTTACGGGATAATCGGCTCTAAGAAGTCTTCGGACAAGGCAGCAGGTCGAGTTCCAGTTCATGTGACTACAGGCAGTTTCCTGAACAGCACCTGCCTTGTCAGGGCTAACTGGGAAATGGCACCACGGCAAGGCTCTGCTGATATGCCCTGGCCACTTCCACAGGATACCTGAATTGATGTGACTGGCCCTTTGGATATAATTGTCAGAAGTCAGGTGATTTTCAGCAGTGCTTTGGCCGAACCAGAAAGGGGCTTAAATGCCACACTGCACTTGCAGAGAACCTGTGTTTTGTTCCTAACACCCACACAAGGGATGCACAACTGCCCACAACTACATATCTGCCTATGGCCTCTGAGGGTACCTACAGACACAAAACCACCACACCACTACCACCATCATCATCACAAGCTAATGACTTAAAAATCAAAGCCAGTGGGTTCAAAGCCAGTGGGTGCTGGAGATGGAGCCCAGCTGAAAGAGGGCTACCCCAACATGCACAAAACCCTGGCTTTTAAACCCAGCATAGTGTAAACCAGATCTGGTGGCTCACGGCTTTTTTTTTTTTTTTTTTTTTTTTTGCTTTTTTGAGACAGGGTTTCTCTGTGTAGCCCTGGCTGTCCTGGAACTCACTATGTAGACCAGGCTGACCTTGAACTCAGAAATCTACCTGCCTCTGTCTCCCCCCCCTGGCCGCTCGCCCCAGTGCTGGGATTAAAAGTGTGCACCACCATGCCCAGGTTTTTTTTTTTTTTTTTTTTTTTTTTTTTGGTGGCCCACAGCTTTTAAAGGCAAGAGCAAAATGAAGGTGGCACTGCTGCTGGAGGAAACTGGTCAACAGAGACCTTGCAAATGAAGATAACCTCAGACAGTGCAGGGACACTGAGAACACACTGAGATGCTCACAGGGAAAGGTCGGTGTTCACAGGACTAACATTCCGGGCAGGACCAGAAGAGAAACAAGGACAGATGCCTGAGTGAAGTCTTACCAACCCAAAGTTTTGTGGGGTTCTTGCTTGTGTGTCTGTCTGTCTGTCCACATGTGTCTTTGCATGTTTGACCTTGCATCCAAAGAAAAAACTAATGATTAAGTTGGGAAGTCTGATGTCCTAAAAGTGAGGATGTAAATACCATGGCACTCTCCTGGCTGGCTAGAAATGAAGAAATATCATTTCCACAGAGGAAGTGTAATGCTACACCTTTCCCATGAAAACGACGTGCTTTTAGAGGAAGGGAGACGAGAGGAAGGGAAGGAGAGAAGAACTCTGCCAGGAAAGAAAAACAAGCTCACAGATGGGGGTAGAGATGTGTTTTCACTGTGGCTGTTTTGAAGCCAGCAGTGCCTGGGTTGGGTTGGGGGATCACTACTCCATTCCGTTCACTCCCTGACATGGACTGGCTCTTCCTCTAAAATGTGTCCATGCTCACCAGCCAGAGCAGACAGGGCTACAGCAGTGGACTAGGTGTTTGCTTCATTCAAGCTGGATTTAGGAGCCTCTCCTGGGGACTCTGATGTGTCCATTACATTGGGGGAATGCGAGGCTGGTGGCCTGCTGCACCCGTGCCTGAGGAGCTGACATACTCTCCTAGGTGCACAACATTTGGTTTTGTTTCTTTTGATCACTTGCATCTCACAAGGCACAAGGGAGGCAAGGAAGTATGCGGGAGAGGAGAAGGGAGGAATTCATCATTCAAGTGGGGTCAAGAACTAAAGACTTTTGTAAAAATGATAGAGTAGAGAAAGAAACTCGGCCTTCCTTCTAAGCAGAAAGAGAAACAGTAAGACAAGGGACTGAGTGACAAATGGTATCCATAACAATTTGAACTTGGGGCTGAAGAGATGGCTCAGTGGGTAAGAGCACTGACTGCTCTTCCGAAGGTCCTGAGTTCAATTCTCGGCAACCACATGGTGGCCCACAACCACCTCTAATGAGATCTTCTGGAGCTTCTGACGTCAACTGCAGTGTACTTATGTATAATAATAAATAAATCTTTGGGCCAGAGCGAGCAGGGCTGACCACAGTGAGCAGAGGTCCTAAAAATTTGATTCCCAACAACCACATGAAGGCACACAACCACCTGTACAGCTACAGTGTACTCACATACATTAAATAAATAAATAAATCTTAAAAAAAAAAGAATTCAAAGGCTTAGTCCCCAGCTCATGCTACTGTTTGGGAAGATTGAGGAGGCGTGGCCTTGCTGGAGGAGGTATGTCACTAGGGTCAGGCTTTGAACAGATGTAGCCTCATGATACTTGCAGCTCGCTCTCTCTGATTGGTGTTTGTGGCTTAGATGTGATCCCACTGTTGCATCCCCAGACCTTGATGGACTCTCCCTCCGAAAATGTAAACTAAAATAAACTCTTCCTTCTCTAAGTTGGTCTTGGTCATGGTGTTTTATCACAGCAACAGAAAAGCAGCTAATACAAAAAGTAGAGAAACGTCCTCAAAAACTAAAGCGCATTCTCTGAAAAGATAACCAAAATAGTCACACCTTTAGTGACACCAACCATGGAAAGGAATATCCAAATCATTAATGTATAAAAAAAGAGACATCAGTAGACCTTAGAGAAACAAAAGGGATTAAGAAAAAAAATGCAATGAAAAATTAAAAAGCAACAAATTAGATGAACTAGATAAGATAGAAAAATTCCTAAGAAGACATTGCCGAAACAGATTCAGGAAAGATGAAAACTCTGAGTTGACAAATATCTAGTAAAGAGACTGAATCTGTAACAACAACAACAACAACAACAAAATGTTTCCAGGAAGGAAAGCAGAGGACTGGGTGACTTCACTGATGATATGGCACATAAGGAAGAGTGAGCATAGGTCTTCCATGAACAGAACAAAGAAAAGACACTTCCCAACTTGTTTAAAGGGGGCAAACATCATCAGACACTAGAGGCAAACAGAGACAGTGTAATGATATAACACAACAAAACCAACACCCTTACAATTACAGATTCAAATTTCCTGACCAATATCACGCCAAACCAGCAGTGTGACAAAATGCTAGCAGTTATGCTAAAATGCAAGGCTAACATTGCTTGAGGTGCTTTTCCTGGTACTGTGATGAAATCCCTCTACAAAAGCAATCTAAGGAAGGAAGGCTTTATTTTGGCTCACAGTTCCAAGGTACAGTCTATCATGGCAGAGTCTGAATGGCTGCAGGGGCTTGCAACAGCTCGTTACATTGTATCCACAGCCAGAGTGAAGCGTGATGAAGACTGAGCAATGAACACTGAGCGATGATGGTGGTGCTCAGCTCACTTTCTCCTTTTTATTCAAGTCACTGAACTCAGACCAGAAACTGGTACTAAGCACATTTAGGATGGATCTTCCTATCTCAGTTAGCACAACCAAGAAACTGCCTCACAGGCATGCCTTCAGACAGACATACCCAAGGGTTCCTTTCCTGGGTGACTCTAGGTCCTGTTGGGTTGACAGCTGATATAAACCATCACGCATGAAAAATGAACAATAATGAACAAAGACCATGGTTCCTCAATAGATACAGCAAAGCACTGTTTTCTGTATTGATAAAACCAGTACATTTTAATGATTAAAAAACACTCAGCAAAGAAGACAGAAAGGGAATCTTCTCAAGTTGGTGTACTAGCTATAAACATATACAAAGGGATAGAGTAGGGCTCAGCTGATAAGAGCACTGGTGCTCTTCCAGAGGAGCTGAAGTCAGTTCCCACCACCACCTGCAACTCCAGCTCCAGAGGATCTGACGCCCTCTGCTGGCCTCCTTGGGCACTGTATCCGTGTGTGTGTGTGTGTGTGTGTGTGTGTGTGTGTGTGTTGTGTGTGTGTGTGTGCATGTGTGTGTGTGTGTGCAGGGTCTATGGTGTGTGTGGATCTAAGAGTGTGGGAGAGGGAAGCATGCACAGTGTGTGTATGGAGGTCAGAAGACAACCTTGAGGGGTCGCCCTTGCGTGCTACCTTGTTTGACTCTAGGTATCTCTGACACTTTGTGCTGTAGCACACAGAAGGCTAGCTGGCCCAAGAACTCCCAGAAAGTCTCCTGTCTCTGACTCCCATTTTGCTATAGGAGCAGATAGAGCACTGGTGTTACAAATGTATGTGGTGCAACTCTGGGCACATCAGTATATAACACAGGCATACAGAGCACACATCTACATATTCACAAAGACAAACATGCTTCACATGTTAGTGACAAAGAATGACCTTGTTTATAATAAACCTTGATGTCATCTTTCTGGCTTTATAGGTAATCGCTGCTCTTAGAGGGAAACAAAAGTCCAGTATCCGTAGGAGAGCAGAGTCTATTTCTGTGCTGCTGGCAGGAGAGATGTGTCTGCAACCCCCCCCCCCCCACGTCTATCCTGGCTCTCTGGGTACTGCAGAGGCCTGTGGAGCCTCTTCAGCTTTTCCCTGCCTGCTTCCTGTCCTAAAGGCACTTTCATATAGAGCCCCTGCACAGAAAATCACCGAGGGGCACTTGACAAAACACACAGCTCTGCCGTGTGCCAGAAATGTCTCTTTTCCTTTCAACTAGATAATGAAGGTCTTTGCTCCTTCAACTATAGAAACACCTGGTGCATTTTTTCTGTCTGTAATAAAGTATGTATTCGTATAAGAGCTTGTACCTAACTATATTTGGAATGAAACCACATAATTAATTAGGCTAGAGAATAAAACATCATTAAAAACACAGTAAAACCTCACTAATTCAGACATCTCCAATTCTGAATTTGCCATCAAACAGTCAGATAAAACTCAAAATCCCATTTGTTCCCTAAACAGATGAATTAAGTTGGCTAATAGTAGACAAGAAAAGAGGATGTACCTTCAAGAAGGAACAAACGACTAATTTAGAAGCATCCATTTGATGTGCAGATCTCAACTACAGGCCAACAA
Source organism: Mus musculus (assembly GCF_000001635.26). Taxonomy (NCBI): domain Eukaryota; kingdom Metazoa; phylum Chordata; class Mammalia; order Rodentia; family Muridae; genus Mus; species Mus musculus. The sequence continues at coordinate 120,327,068 of NC_000075.6, read as the reverse complement.
CAGCTTGCAGTGCTTGAATTTTTTTTAAAAAGATTTATTTATTTTTATTTTATGTGTATGAGTGTTTTGCCTGCACAAATGTCTGTCCACTGCAGATATGCAGTCCCCTGGGACTAAGTTACTGTCTTAGTCACAGTGTTAATGCTGTGACAAGGCATCATGATCACAGCAACTCTTAGAAAGTATTTAATTGGGTGCTTGGTTACAGTGCCAGAGATTTAGTCCATGATCATCATGGCAGAGAGCACAGCAGCATGCAGGCAGGTGCTGGGGCAGAAGCTGAGAGCTACATCCTGATCCACAGGCAGAGAGAAAGAGAGACTGGCCTGGCTTGGGTTTTTGAAAGGCCAGTCCACTTCCTCCAACAAGGCAGAGCTCCTAATCCTTCTAATCCTTTCAAACAGTTCCACTCTCTGGTGACTAAGCATTCAAATATAGGAGCCTATAAAAGCCATTCTCATTCCAACCACCACAGTTATAGACAGTTGTGTGTGGCCATGAGGGTGCTGAACCTGGGTCCTCTAGAAGAGCAGCCATGTTTTTAGATGCTGAGTCATCTCTCTAATTCCAACAGGGCTTGGGTTCTTATCATAGGAACTCCAGGGGGTCTTGTAGTCACAGACTTTGGAACTTGGGCCTAAATATCCCATGAATCCTGTCCTTGTCAAACCTTAATTTTTAGAATGGAGTCTAGGAGGACTATAAATAAAGAATCATTAGATAGCCTCCAAAGAATGGGCCAGCCTCATAAGACTGCATAAGCTGGTACATGGAGTAGACAGGAAGAGGCAGTGTCTAGGCCAGCTCAACAGAAAAGGTTCCTTGGTCAAAGGCCATCACGTAAAATATATTGATTTTTAAGGGGTAGAGAGGTAAAGTGGTTAGGAGCACTTGCTGCCCTGAAGAGGACCTTGAATTTACAGCCCCCACGTGGTCCCAGTTCTAGGGGACTCAATGCATTCCTCCAGCCTCTGAGGACACTGGGCACATGCATGGTGCATATACATACAATACATAAATGCAGTAAAAACATTCAAATATATAAAACTTGAAACAAAAATATCTTAAATGTGTGTGTTAATTTTATAGCAGAGTATTTAAGCATAGGACATTGTATCTTCTTCAGGAAGAGTGAGCTTCCAGCTGTCTGAAGTACCACACTTTGTGATGTGGGGCACAAGAATGGCCTCGGTTTTGTCTTTATGTAGAGATTAATTTGGTTTAAAGAGATGCCTATGTGTCCCGAGGGTGGACATATGATGATGGCCAGTTGTACCTGGTATGGTTTTGGATGAGAATAACAGTTGACTCACTGGACTCAGGAAATCATCCCTGGTCAACAGAGTCTACTGTGAATGGACCATATCTCAACAGCTGTTGATCACGGACCAGCAGATCCAACAGGGGATGGGAAAAGGTCAAGGTGGAGGAGAAAGAACAGAGATCAGAAAGAGTCCAGGATGTGAGTGTCCAGGGAGACCCTGGCATCTTATAAGGTCTACTGAGCTGGGATTAAAGGAACAGTAAGATTGGTCCTAAAGGCACTAAGGCAGATGGTTTGTGAACTAGGATTATAGGCGTGGGGGAAAGAAGGAAGCTTTGCACAAGCAGGCAGGGACAGGATCATCCCTTAACCTCTACGGAGTCCTGTGACCCAGGTTGGCTTATATTTTGATCTGCATGTTGCAGAATCGCTCTGTAACTCTGGGAAGGTTTTTCCATATTGCATAATTAAATTAAATTTAGATCTTGTAGACTGTTTAAGTGTAGCACAAATTCGCTCTAGGAGATGTTTTTATCTGTCCCTTTTGGAACACGTGACTAGTGGGGGTCTGTGTCGTGGACTAAGCTTTGGTTCTCAGAACTGCTGGGTCAGTGCCAGAACTTAAAGAAAGTCACATGACCATCCCTCCAGCCCAGGAGTCCATCCAGCCCTCAGTCCTCACTCAGTTGCTCATGTCTGATGACATCTGTGTATGGACTGATCGACTTGAGAGCAGCCTATTAAAAACAACTTGTGTAAAAGGTCACCTCGTTCTGCCCAAGGGCCTCTACTAAGGCAGGCCAACTCTTCCATGCCAGGTAGGATCGACTGAAACTAAAGTGCCTTAAAAGTCCCTAAAATCCAATATCAAGCCTTGAAACTCTACACTGTTTATACGTAAGTAGAAAAGAAAATGGCCCCAACTATATTCTTCAACACAGACAAAGAAAAAATAGATAGTTGTTGTAAGGAGACGACATGCAAATAATTAGCAAACTCAGTATTTCCAAGGTAGGATTTTTTTTTTTTAAAGTTAAAATTCTAAACCAGCTTCTGGGTGCTTAGTGCCTCAGGAGCTAGAATCCACGTGTACAGAAAAGGCCCGCTTTAGGATAGTCTCATGGCAGCTCTCCTGGACAAGCTCAGTCACTTCATGTGACACGGTCAAGAGCAAGCAATGCGGCTCTGACAGCTGACAGGGACCTGAACTGGAATATACCCAGAAGACTGGGCCAGAAGGGAAGCACAGGATTGGACTGTCAGAACTGGGCACTGTTGGGACGGGTACAAAGACAGGCCTGTCGAAATGGGTGCAACAAGACAACTCTTAAATGCCTTCATGGAACTTCAAGCATTTCCTCTGTAGAACTTCCCTCCCACTGCAGATCTGTATCTCCAGTGGCTTCAGCAAGAGGAGGGAGAGACAATTAGCCGCACTAAGGGAGGGTTATCCATGACATCCCTCTGTCACAGAAAGACAATGATTCCTCCCTAGAGGAAAATGGAGGAGAAACCACATGCAGAGTTGCTCTGTCTACCTGCACTTGCTGGCCAGAAGAGTGTCAAATCTCATGGAACTAGAGTTACCGGCAGTGATGAGCCACCTGGCCTGGTGCTGGGAACTGAACTCAGGTCCTCTGCAAGAGCAGCAAGTGCTCTTAACCACAGAGCCATCCCTTCAGCTCCCACCACATTTCTTTGAGGCATGGTCTCTCACTGGCATAGAGCTTACCAAGTGGGCTAGACTGGCTGCTCAGTGAGCTCCAGGCATCTGCCTGACTCCACTTCCCCAGTGTTAGGATCACAGACAACACTGCGCCCCGCCCTCTGACAGCTGGGTGATAGGGATTGCGCTCAGACCTCTGCACAAGCACGTTACTACCAAACCATCTCTCCAGCTCCAATGTACACACTCATTTTGCCACAAAGAGAAGTCTGGCTGTGAAGTTGGTTACCCTAGAATTCATTGTTTCCATAATGAACCATATCCCTCAGTGAGTTGGTAGAATAACCTATCCATAATCTTTGGTTCACCCATTATAAAACTCATTATAAAGTTTTGTAACTCTCTCTCTTTTTTAGGCTGTGGGGTCTCCAGTAGGCATAGGCTTGAATTTTTTTAAAAAAGAAAAATTACTTTTATCTTTTTTCTCTCTCTTCTCTTCTCTCTCTCTCTCTCTCTCTCTCTCTCTCTCTCTCTCTCTCTCCCCAGTTTTCACTTAAGAAAACACAATACTTGTAAAATAAAAGCTAACACTGAAGCGCGTGCTCAGGTAGCCCCCTCAAACCGCATCATACTCTAATACACATAAGAGCATCTTGAAGGGACTCGTGCCAAGGTAATAGCTTGTTCTTATTAGGTAGATAAGAAAAGGGGGTTCAGACTCCCTCCAGGTGACAGGAGAAGAAATCTAAATTCAGGAGCATGGCAGGAGGGAGACGGCCTAACAACCTTTAGCCATAGCCTGGCCTGTTGCCAGCTTCACACACCCAGCTATGCTTTGGAGATGCATCGTCTGTTGGCAGGGGGTTTGGAGACACGCGATTTAATTAAAACACAGCACTTCAGGAGTAATTAGAGTGTGTGTTGGAATCCTATTGACAGGATTACAGGGACCCTCAGCATTACCTCACCACACAGCTGCACCTGTGTGAGGCCCCAGGAGCTGGGAGAGCTGAGACAGTGGTTTTAGAGAGTCATGTTGTCTGAGTATTACTTCACGTTTTATATGGAGTCTTCTGGGTATTTATTTCAAGTTTTCTCCTCCATTTCTCAAAACCCAAAGGCCAGACCATATAGCATGGTATACGTTAGCTGGCCTGCAGAATCAGCCAGTCTCCAGATTCCAAACTCCCCCACATTGCTTGAATAACAACTCGTGCCCAGAGTTGCGCCAGACTAAAGGGAGTCGGGAGTTAAGCACAGACAGGGGTGGGAGGCGAGGCCATGCATCGTGCCAGGCAGGCTAGGGCACCTTCTGTAGCCCATCTTTCTCTTGGAGTCTCAATAACGAGTCTAGTTGTCAATGGGGAACAGTGACACACTGCAAAGTCACTAGGCCTGCAGCGCTGTGCCTCCGGCCTCCTTTCCGGTCTCTTTCTTATGAACTTGTTCCTTAAGCTTTATGAGACTCTCTGCAGCCCCCTAGATAGCCCCCTGTAGGAAGACCTGAGCAGTGTTGCATGTTTGTCCAGGAAAAGTAACCACTTGGATACCATCAAGCAAACTGCTGACAGTTTGATGTATTCAATCGGCATACTCCTGTTTGTAGGTGGTGTCATCTGATGGACCCTTCTCACTATTACCTTATCTCAAGGACACAGCCCACATGGGCAGCCCCCCTGGGAAGTATCCCTCCTACTGACTGGGTCACTCTTTATCTACTATGCATTTTTGTGGACCCCCTACTGCTGTGAATCTCAGTTGATTCCAACTCTTTGCTATTTTACAGAGCTCCTGGATCAAACCTCTGGGCCAAAATAGGTTTCGCATTCAGGTCTCACTTTCCCTTTGGCTAGAAGTCAAGTAACTAGGTCTAAGGTCAAAAGCAAGAGGCTCCTGAGCCATTTTAGAGACCTGTCTGCAGGGAAGCAGGTTAGGGTGGCTCCGCCTCACTGATAAAACAGACCAGCAACAATGTTCCCATGACTAAACCATTCCGATTGTGTCAACAAGGATTTACACTAAAATCAGTTATCTGCTTCAACAGTGAATCCCAAACTACCTTATAAATCTGTACAAAACAAAACTTGATTTTCTGCTGACCAGATCTTCAGTTAGTTCCCACATGAGAAGTGAGTGTTCTGACCTCCGATTTCCCTGGGGTTGTACCGCATATATTGGTGGGATTTTCTTCAAGTTCTCTTGACTGCTTACCTGATGTAGGTCTTAAGCACTGGCTTGTCTGTCCTCCCAAGACCCAAACATTATTTTTCAAACCCAGTTGGGAATAGCTCATCTTAAAGGGTCAAGTGGCCAGGGTTCTGCCTCCCTGTCTGACTGGCAACCAAGTGAGCCGCTCTGGTTTTCTACCAAGAAGAATGAAGCTCTGACTTCTGTTGATAACCCCGTGAGCAGCCCCTGCGTGAAGGCAGAGATGAGGGAAGAAAAGAGAATGTGTACTAGTTTCAGCCATGTTCAGGTTGTCCCATGAAGGAAGAAGACATTGTAATGGCTTCCATAACAATAAATGCATTCAAAGCCAGGCCTTACAAGGGACAAGGGACAAAGGGTGGGAGGGGGAGCATGGACCTGCCTGGGTTGTTCTCTATTCCACAATTCCCCAACTTCAAAATTTATAGAAACAAGCATCAGAAGAAAGGCTTTTCCTCGGATCAATAGACCGCCAAAGGCTTTGCAAATCAATTCTAACTTCTTCCTTTAACTCAGCTGCAGATAATTAGTCTTGGATTATCATTTCTTTATATATAAGAGACTCAAACCCTGACCAACACATTCCCACAGGAATAGTCCTACCATCATTGACTAATATGGCTGCTGCCAGCCACAGTTAGTCAAGTGTGAAAGTAGTTAACACTACTGAGCTGGACTTTTAATTAGATTATAATTAACTTAAACATGCTTTAACACTCAATTCAACTATTAAAAAACCCTTGGAGACATTTGTGTATACATGTGTGTGTGTATACATGTGTGTGGGGGGTTCTGGTATATAGCTGTGTTTTCTCTACTGTGAATATCATGAAGTGTTGGATACAATTACTTTATTATACTTATACAATTACTTAGATATAAACCAAGTAATTATGATGACAGTTTATGCTTGAGAAATACACACTAGATTACAAATATTAGTTTGGAACAAGGAGAGAAGTGTGGTGGCATTGCCTGTGTTCCTGAGGCTCCAAAGAATAAGTGAATGTATTATCTTACCAAGAAAATAATTTTTATATTGATTAACACCAAAGCACCAAGTAGAACAGGTCTGGGAAGAAAAAAAAAATCAGAAATCAAGAGCTTGGCTTTCAAAAAGTTGCACAACCAGAGGAGACATTGAGTAAGGTGCACACACAAGAGAGCCAAGAGAGAAGCCTAGTCTAAAAATATAGGTCTGGGCTTGGCAAGATGGCTCAGTGAGTAGATTCGCTTGGCACCAAACCTGATGATCTACGTTTGATCCCCAGGACCCAAATCATGGAAGGAGACAGAGTCCTGAAGTTTGCCATTGAATTCCTGCATGCATGTGCACACAAAGATAAATAATTAAAGAAGAAAGAATGCACCGGGAACCCAGTCAGTCAGGATAGCACACACCTGTAACCCTTCCACGGGTAGCCTGGGGTACATAGACTCCTGTCTCAAAAAATAAAACTAGAAATACAGACTTCGAGTTCATTGACATAGTGGGTATCACTACAAACACCACGAGGTCTTCAGGGGGAAAACCAAAAGGAGGCCAACATGTGGCATGAAACAAGGATGTGACCCGTGAAGAGGTTATAGGTCATAGGTGATACAGAGGTTATAGGTCATAGGTGATTCCTAGATGTGTCCATCAGAGTTGCAGGAGGAGACAGGAAAATTGGAGAAGCAGTAGTCAAACAGATGAAGCTAAGAAGCTCCCGAGCGAGCAAGCATTGATTAGGTGTCAACACGCACATCTCAGAAGCTCAGAGAATCCTGAGTGTCAGCGGAATAGAAGCAAAGCCATTATAGCATGCGCCCTGCTGAGACTGAGACCATCAAAGACACAAAGAAGTCACTAAAGCAGCTACAAGAGACAAATTACAATACAAAAGGAGATGGCTAGGGTGGTGAACCCACATTAAAAAAAAAAAAAGCCAAGTGTGGAAGTATGGCAGGAACTGAGACCAGGGATACCTGACTGGTGAGGTCCAGGCCACTGAGGGACCTATGTCAAAAGAAGTAGACAGTGGGACATGGTGGAGTGTTATCAATAATTATATAACCATGGAAAAAATTAGAAGTCTTATACACACATGCAGGATTTAAGTTTGACCTAAAATAGGAAACACTGATATACAAATTCAATAGAAGGCCAGTGACAATTAAAGACTGGAAACGCTGAAGATGAAAATGAATTTGGTTCACATTAGATGTTTCAAGGCTAGTATGGATGCTACTGTGGTTGCATAATAAATATCAGGGACAAGAAAGGGAGGGTAAAGCTTTTGAGTAAGGAAAGAAGACATAGGACCCGGAGTGTATGTGTGTGTGTGTGTGTGTGTGTGTGTGTGTCTGTAAATCAATACAAAAAACAGCTGGAGTACCTAAGGACACAGCTCTTCTTGCCTGAGACTTCACTTCCCATGGCTCATTTACCTATGGTCAACCCTGGTCTAAAAGTATTAAATGGAAAATTCCAGAAATCGGCAGCTCATAACTTTAAATTGCATGGTATTCTAAGTGGCATGATGAAGTCTCGCACAGTCCCACTCCATCCCACCTGAGGCATGAATCATTCCTTTGTCCAGTCCCCACAATACCCGTGAGTCACTCCTTAGCTGTCTCGGGTCTCAGATCAGCTGCTGCAGATCCCAGGAGCTTGCGCTCACGTGACCTGCAGTACAGGAGGAGCGCTGTAAGGGAGATGTAAAGACAGATTTCCTCCACTGTGTGGCAACACCACAGGCTACAGGGGAGGTACAACATGAACGAGCGGATTAGTTCTTCTCATTGCTCTGATGAAGATACCTGATAAAAATGAAGGGTCAGTTCACCTTGGCTCACAGTCTGAGGAGACACAGTCCACCAGACAGGGGTGTCACGGCACGTGCAGCATGAGATGGCTGGTCGCATCGCACTCATAGCGAGGAAGCTGAGAGATGAATCTGATGCTCAGCTCCCTGTCTCCTTTTCCATTCTGGACCCCAGTCCACGGAACAATGCTGCCCACGTTTACAGGGCTCTCCCTGCCTCAGTCAGAACTTTCTGCGAATGCTCTCACAGGCATGCACACCCTCGTAGACACAACCGAAGATGTGTTCAGATGACCTAAAATCCAGTCAAACTGCCAATGAAGGTTAAACCACCACAAATTGACACCCAAACACATCACTGTGAATCATAGCACCCCTTTCCTGATCTTCGAAGGCTCCTGGCTATCTCACAACGTGAATTCTAAATTCACATAAGAGCCCCCACATCTTCACAGTCCCAACATTGGCCAAAGTCCCAAGTCCCTTCTGAGACTCAAGAAGAACTCTACACCACAATGACTAGAATATCAAAGCACAAATTACAGACTTCTAATGTAGAATGGCTCAGAGCAAGCATACCCACTCAAAACAGGTAAGGAGGGGACAGCAGGGGAGATCAGCCAGCCCAGACCCCGGAAGGGTACACTGCACCCTGTAGGTCCATGTTCTGGCATCTGGAGCTTTTGAGTGGCAGAGCTGAAAGGTGAGGACTGCCCAAAACTGTCAGAGCCCAGATGATGCGGTATGAGCCTCAGCCCTGATCTCTCTCTACTCAGGACGGCAGGTACAATGTAACCAGCAGCTTCCTGCTCCTGTGTCCCCACCAGGTTACACTGTATCCTCAGACCATGAACCAAAATAAACTCTTCCTTCCTTCCTTCCTTAAACTGCCTTTTGCTGCCTGTCTTGTCAGAGCAATAAGAAAAGTAACTACACAGGTTCAGTGTTGTCTGAGGCTTCAAGCACCTCAGCAGCTGCCTGACTGGAGCCTCACAGATAAAGGGGATAACTGTATCAGAGCACCCACCCAAGAGAGCACAGGAGGATGGCGAGATAAAATCAAATATATTAATAAGTAGGCACAGTTCACACCTAAACTTGCAGGTTAGGGATAAACAAAACAACTCCAGGCTTTATTGATACCTCCAAATGGTTTCACAAGTGAGATAAAAATATTCTGAGCTCTGGATGGTAAAAGTAAGAGAAAAAGATGAGGCTCCCGAAAAAGGCAAGAAAAACTCTGCCTCATTAAACACAGACTTAGAAACAAATGCATTATTAGAAATTAAGAGGGCCATATGCAAATTAAACTAAAACTCATTTAACATGTGGCTTTGAATATACCACACCAATCCCAGGCTCGCAGCTCATTGAGGAAGAGAACCAGGCACAGGGCTCACTGGCTTGTAGGAGCCAGAGGTGGTGGGTGTGTTTGGTCACAGTGGGGCAGCTGCACCTGTGAACTCACCGGGTATTGATGGACAGCACACAAGATCTGTGCAAGCTCAAGCCAGACAAAATCCCAATAGGGAGAAAGGATGTGGGTATTAAGTCTCACCCCTAGCCAAGTATCTACTTGCAATTGATAGATGCTGAGCGGGGTCAGTTTTCTTGAAGGGTGTATGTGGTCCCTGATGGGTTGACCACACTCCAGTGGAAGGCACAAGAGTATAAGCACAAATTAGACTTGATGGCTTTAAAAATAAGATGTAAAATGTTTTAAAAGAGCACACAAGATTGGGCAGGTAGGGAAAAGAAGAGGGGGGGTCTAGGAGGAGCTGGGGGAGGGGTGGACATGGTCAAAATACATTGTACGAGATTCTCAAAGAACTAATAAAAACCAGAAATAAACAAAATAAATAAAAAGAAATATGCAAAGCTAAGCTGAAAGAACACAAAGTAAAACTAGATGATCTTTATAGACTTCTTCATGACTGATTAATCAAACTGCCAAGATAACAGTAAGACATGGAGCATTCATTTTACTATCACAAAGGACTCGGTGTGAGCTGACAGACTAATAGGTACTTCTGCAACCAATGACTGCCTTTCCAGGACAGCGCTTAAGTCTTAAACTTGTTTTGTTTTCTTTTCTGTTTCTGTTGTTTTTCTAAAAAGAGGGCAACTGTCAAAGGCTTGTTTTATTTTAATGACTGATCCAAGTGAGGCCACAGCCAGGCCACTATGTACAGACACGAGGGAAGCCTTATTTCTTGGTTTCTTCCTCCTTGGACAGAGTCTAGATGAGCTCTTCCTTCTTAGCCTGGAGGCGCTCCTCCCGGGGCTTTCATGCTTCCTTGGTCTTAGACCTGCGAGCCTCAGCCTGGTCAGCCAGGAGCTTCTTGCGGGCCTTGTCTGCCTTCAGTTTGTGGATGTGCTCCATGAGGATCCGCTTGCTTTGAATACCTTCCCCTTGACCTTCAAGTACAGGCTGTGATACATATGGCGGTCAGTCTTCTTAGATTCCCAGAATCTCCTGAGAAGCCAGCGCAGGATCCTCACCCTTCTCACCCAGGTCACCTTCTCAGGCATCCGAGCGTTGGCAGTACCCTTCCTCTTTCCTATGCCCTTATGCCTGCCCTTCTGTCAGGCCAAGCTGTTTTTCCAGCATCGAGCCTGGGAATGGACAGTCACAGGCTTCCCGGGGATCAACCCATCTTTGATCAGCTTCTTGATCTACTGACAGGAGTTAACATTGTCGATTTCATTGGTCTCATTGGGATCCAGCAAGACCTTCTTTTTCCCACAGCAGAGAGCACTAGAGACAAGCCTCTTCTGTGGCCTGAGCATACTCATAGCTGTGGATGCAGCAGTGAAAGTCTTAAACTCTTAAAATGGCCATAAAACAAATGTCAACAGATTTTAAGAACCTGGAATCATGTGGACCCATCCTCTTTGTATTAAAGTAAAAAAGAAAATTAAAGTTCTGTATTTAAAAAGAAAACAACTTCTAAGTCATAAACCAAAGAAGAAAGTATAATTGAAATGTTTAAAATATGTGAACAGAAAAGTAACAAAAAAATCACAAAATATTCGGTTGCAAACACCACTGAATCAATGGTTAGAAACAGAATCTAGATGCACACACAAGATAAAAGGGAAAGTCGATGCTTTTGCCATCTGAAGAGAATTTAAGAGCCTGCTGAGCATGGTGGTGCTTCTAACAAAGTCAGTCCTTAGCAGAGAGAGAAGGATCATCATGAATTCATGGCTAGCCTGGGCTACATAGAAAGACTCTGTCTCAAAATGAAAGAATTAGAAGGAGAAAGGAAGGAAGGGAGGGAATAAGAGAGGGAGGGGATTTTTTAAAAATGAGAACAGAAATTAATAAATAGAATGATGCAGTAGAGAGGAGAAAGGCAAAATTTGGTTCTTTGGTAAATAAAAATAATTTATGCCTTTGGAAAGATGAGGAAGGGCCCCAGGCTGGGGATGGGAAGAGGCACGGGCAGAGTCCCTTCCTGCTACAATCCTCCTTTTCCCAATATCTGAAGGTACCCTGAGTAGAAAGGAGTGCACACAAACAGCAGCTGTATGGAGATGCTAAGCAGAAGGGCAAGCATTGGGTATCTGGAGCTGTGAAAGGGAGGATTCTCACGTGGGAGGCACAGAGACCTCAGGGGAAATTTCCCACTGGACCACAAAGCTAGAAATGCCCTAACCAGCCTCATAAAGACTTCGGTCAAGAATGTAGTTATGGGGGCCATTCTAGCTGTTCTAATTAGAGAGTAGATTAAACCACAGAGGCTGTGCTGTGTATCAGCCCAGTAATCAAAATTCCTCATGATTAGTGTGGCGGTTTGAATAAGAATGCCCCCCCCCCATAAGCTCATGTATTTGAACACCAAGTCTTCAGTTGGTAGCACTGTTTGTGAAAGTTTAGCAGGAAGAAGTATGTCACTTTGAGAGTTGAAAGACACATTCCATTTCCAGTTCACTCTGTCTGCTTCATGTTTGTGGTCCAAGATGTGAGCTCTCAGCTTGCTGCTGTAGCAGCCATGCCTGCCTGCTGCCCTGCCTCGGCAGGGATGGAGCCATAAGCCCAAACAAACCCTTTTTTCTATTAAGTTGCCCTGGACATAGTGTTTTATCACAGCAGTTTTTTAAAAAGTAGCAAATACAATTTGTAACTTATTTTTCAAAGGAAACAAAACAATGGAAGCGCACTTGTGTAACAAGAAAGCAAATAGCAGGTGCCATGTTTCCTGAGGTTAAAGGGACACAGTGAAATGAAACTGGACATGGTGGGTCAAGACAAACAGAGTTTGAAGACACATGTTCGCACAGATCTAGCTACATAATTGCTACTTTTCTCATCCTGTAACCAACTCACCTGACCCGAAGGAATCTAAGATAGAAGTTTAAAGGAATACAGTCAGAAGCAGTGGCAGAAGTGAGGAGCTGCAGGTCACATGACATCTGCAGTCAAGAAGCAGGTGATGTCAAGTGATGAATGCTGCTCTTTAGCTCACTGTCTTCTCTTGGTTGAGTCTAGGAGCTAGCCCACGGATGCCATCACCCTCATTTAAAGTGTGTCTAACATAATATAGAAACTCTGTATGCTCAGAGTTCGTTTCTATGGTTATTCTCAATTCCATCCAGTTGAGAGGATCACAGTCTATGATCAGAAAGGAACAGTAAAGAGGCTTTGGTTGCTTTTCCTTCCGACTCTGAAACACAACCCCAGCTTCTGGCTTCCGGCTTCCCAGCTTACAAGACAACCCTGAATTCCTAACAAAAAGAAGTCTGAGAGCAGCTCACAGCTATCTGAGCTGCTCGGACCCAGTCAAAGAGCCACTGCTGAAGGACTTTGACAAACAGCCAGGGCAGATCCCAAGGCCAAGGGCTCCTCTGGCCTCCAGACACCTGTCCTTCCCCAAAGGTCCGCTCAATGAGACTAAATTATCAGACCACAACACGGCTATGCTCATGGAAGCCGGAGAGCCCACATCTGTCTCCTCAATGACAGAACATTGCAAATCGAAGCCACAAAGTGGCATTCATTCCATAGGGTTTTTCTTATCTTCAGTGAGTGAGACATATAAATATACACACAAACTAACTCTAATTATATAGGAAGAATAACAGTTAAGATAAAAATACATAAGCAAGGACTAAGAGATAGTTCAGAGAGCAAAATACTTGCCACATAATCATACAGACTCAACTTCATGATCTCCAGGATGTCAAAAAAGTCACACAATGGCACATATATAACCCATACAACAGCACATGTATAACCCACGTACTAGGGAAGTGGGCACAGTCAGATCCTTGGAGTTCACTGACCAGCCAGCCTAGCAGAAGTAGAGTTGAGGAAGACCCTTAATATTGCACACACACATACACACACACACACACACACACACACACACACACATTTGAATACACAGCTTCATAAAGCACTCTTGACTCTCCTTATAGGAATGTAAGGAATTCATTCTTAGGTAGGAAGCAGGTACAATCTCTTTGTGAAGGACCTGGACACCTCCATGCCATTGACCTTCCTAACCTTCAAACTGTATTGTGCTGTTCTGGTCTCCCCACTGCCTGCAACTGAGCAGAAACCCTACCATGTAACAGCTTTAATGGCACCATTGCATCAACTGTGGTCCTCGAGGGCAAGAACCAATTGCTCGATGTTGGACTCTGTACCCTGGGTCAGGTGACAAAGGGTGAAGCTTGGGGGAGCTGCTTCCCTGAGTATCCTTATGTGCAGCTCCATGCCCCTCTCCACACACACAATCTGCCCCCACTGAAGGTTCTGCCAAGCTCCTGGCCAATTAACAAACACCCATTCTCCCAAGCAGATAAGCACTCATGGAATGGTTAGCCAATAGAAAGGATGCTTAGGCAGGCAAGCACCTGCTACTTTTAAAACAACAGAATGGGGACAAAAATGTAAGCGGACAGCTCATTAATGAGTGTTTCCATGTGATGATACCTCTCGGGCCAGGAAGGTTCCCAGCCAGTGGGGTTTGAAAGCGAAGCTTTTTCAACCCTGCATCCATCTGGACGAAAATCAAAAGTCTGCTGGACAAAGAGTGCAGCACTTTTAGAAGCGACTGCTGAGTTAGGGCGGGCTTTAACTTCCTCCCTTCTCTGCTCACCGGTAGGTAGTCCTATATAACGCATGTGTCTCATCTTCATAAATTAAATCATGTCGATCTCAAATCCCACATCACCTACGACGTATCCTATCTGGACAGTCCTGCCTCCGGCCTGCTCTTCATGACTCCCAATCAACTGATGCTCTTTGGAATGGGTCAGGCACTGTTTGGGGTTCTGCATATTTATCAACTCTTGTAAAGTTACCTGCCAATACTATCCACTGAGCTCACAGAGATCCACCTGCCTCTGCCCCCCGAGGGCCAGGATTAAAGATGTGCGCCCCTGAAACCTTGATCCAATTGAAGAATCAACTCAGTAGGAACAGAATGGAAGGAAACGTGGGTTTCTGAAAGTGGGGGCCACTCTGTGGGTGGGGTGCCCAAAAACACATTCAATAGTAAGTACATAATTTTATCCTTGAAAAAAGAAATATGTGATTTTTCATACTGTAATCTCTGGATGTCATATCAAAATTAATTAATAGTGTCTAGTTCAACTTTAGGAGCTTAAGAAAGGTATAAGAAAGGAACCTGGTAAAAGTAAACAAAGAATAATTTTTAAAAACCAAGTCAGATGCTCATTGAAAGTGTCACATTTCATAGCCTGCTAAAGCTCTACTCAGAAGCAGTCTCTTTATTCTTTGTAGATCTCTGAACACATCATTGTAGATCAAAGACAGGGCCACAAACTTGTGGGTGACCTATTAATACAGTTGCTCTATTATGCTGGAGGTCCAAAATGTTATAAATAACTATAAAGCCCAAAGAAACAATATCAACATTATGTGTGGCGTGTTTGGCTTTCTACAAAAATATTCAGAAAAATCTATAAACCAACAAAAACGCTAGGAAAGAAACATACACCGTGTGATGGCTAGTCTTCGTTGTCAGCTTGCCAGGGTATGGAGGTTAGTCTCCATGGTCAGATTGTCAGGGCTTAGCACCACCCAGAAAACACACATCTGGGGTGCCTGAGAGGGAGTTTCTAGCCTGGGTTAGCTGAGGTGGAAGATACACTCTAAATGTGGGTAGCACCATCCCATGTGTGGCCCAGAGTGAATAGATTAAAAAAAAAAATGGGATCTGGATAGCCGAACCCCTCCCACTCTGCTTCCTGATGCAAATGCCCTGGGACCAGCTGCTTCATCTCCTGCCACCAAGACAGACTGCACCTCCAAGCCATGATTGGTATAAGTTGTTTTTGCCCAGTATTTTTGTCACAGCGCAAGAAAACCAACTAGTACACAAACTGGCTTCTATACATTGGCCATAACCAATTAACTAATGTAATTATCTGCAAAAAGATCCCACTGGAAAGAACAGTAAAGCCAGTGAGTTGCTGGGGAATGGCCGACTAAGGTGCGCTGTGCACACAGGACAGAATACACCATTACAGAGGCAGGCACCGATGATTCTGCGACACAGGAAAACTTCAAAACCATAACTAAGTGAAAGAAGTCAGAAGCAAGGTGGCATTTATTGTATCGCCGGACGAGCCTAGGTAGGAGAAACCGAGGGTGGGCAAGTGCACAGGCTGGCACGGTGCTGGTTTGCTGCTACACCCTGGGTTTACTTCGAACTCTGAATTATAAGTGTTAACTGAGTGAATTGTGCCGAGTGTGAATTATACCTCCATGCGGATGTTAATTTTAAAATGATATAAACAACTCTAAAGCATCCAATACAAGTCCCTAGAGCTTCCTGGAGAATGTTACAAAGCTTCATTACCATCTAAAAGGTACGTTTGTTGAGGGATACCATCCATGAGTAAGACATGCCAACTGAAAAAAAGGATGGACAGTGTCCTTTCTGTAAACTACAGATTAAGGTAAACTATGGTAGGACTTGGGGTGGGGGCAGGAGGGGTCGGGGGAGGGTAGAGCAGAAGAGCTTAAAATTCATATTCAAGCCTAAAGAGTCTGGAGTGGATATGAAAGTTTTGAAGAACAAGTCTTAGGATGATTTATTCCAAAGTTTTGGTAACTAAGTAAACTGGTATTGACCCAGGAATCACGAGAAAACGGGGCAGAACAGAGTCAAGAGACAGAGCCAAAAGAAAAGTGAACCAAAATCAGTATCTGGCTGAGACAGCAACAGATAAATGAGAAAATAACAAATTACTCATTCCGTGATAACAAGATAGATGGTTTCCATTACAGAAAGCCGTCAGACCTCTGCCTCAGACGACACATAAATATAAACATCAGCGAAGTCTCACTGAAGAATTGAATAGGCTGTGGACTCCCACAAAGGCTGTATCCTAGGGCAGACAGCGGTTGAGCCAATTCTGGTACAGCTGGCCTGGTGGGATCAGCTATGAGAGGGAAGGCCCTTCTTATGACGACTGCAAGCGCCTCTGAGGTCACAGGTGATGGACAAGCATTCCATTGTCTCGATCACTGTTATTATTAAATTATCATTATTAGTCTGACCTGGGCCCAGAAGAGGAGTCTGAGAGTGAGTGGACCAAGACATATGGTTCAGAGGTGAAAAGCCCTGCAGTGAGAAAGGACAGAAGGCAGAGAGAAAAATAAAATAATCTTTCAGGGGTGTATACGGTGTCAGCACTTCCAGGGCAGTCACTAAGATTAATCAAACCTAAACCAGCCACCGTGGAAGACAGGAGAAATAGGAACTCTCAACATGGTGTAGTGGAAAGAGGAGAGTCACAAAAGCCTGAGACTGTAATCTACAAACCCCACTGGACAAAACCCCACAGAGAGGCCGGTCAAGTACTATTCAGTCTGGGAATGCAGACACTAGACACTCACATATGACCACAAGATTTATCAAGGACATTTACGGCAAACGGTAGAGATCCCTTATTGTCCACCAATGGGTAATGTTTAAACCCAGGTGAATTAAAGATGAATCACAAAGGCCTAAGTTCAAATCCCCAGAAGCCATATAAAGATTCAGGCACCGCAGCAAACATCTGTAACTCCTGCTGCACTACAGTGAGCTGGGTAGTGGCAGTGAGCAGCACCCAGAAGGTCACGTGCCAGCTTGCCTGTCGAAGGCAGCTGTAAACAAAAAAAGACTCTGCTTCGACCAAGGTGAAGTGTGAAGACCAACGTTAAAGGGTGTCTCCTGACTTCCACACACATGCTTGGTATGAGCAGGCATGCAAACAGATCTCTCTCTCTCTCTCTCTCTCTCTCTCTCTCTCACACAAAATCATACATACAAACCCACACATTATATATACATACATATACATATACATACACACACACACACAAATACATAAGTCATATATACACACACAAAGTATTTTTTCTTTTTGTTGTTGTTGTTTTATAAGAATGGACAAAACTACTGTGGTGATTTGAATTAGAAATGCCACCCACAGGCTCAAGTATTTAAACACTTGGTCCCCAGTTGGTGGCGCTGTTTGGGAAGGTTATAGAACCTTTAGGGCATGGAACCTTGCAAGAGAAAGGAGGTCACTGGGGGCGGGCTTTGAAGGTTTGGAGCTTAGCCTTGCTTCCTCTTCACTCTCTTGGCTTCCTGTATGATGAAATGTGATCAGTCAGCTTCCTACGGCCATGCCTTTCCCAGTATTAGAGACTCACTCCCTTTTTGGAACATTAAACCAAAATAAACTCCTTGCCCCATAAATAGCTTTTGGTAATGGTGTTTTATCACAGCATTAAAGCTAACTAATAAATCTATATTGGTCAATGAACATCAACACATCTTTAGAGGTTAAATAATAATAATAATAATAATAATAATAATGATGATAATAATACAGAACCAGGTAAGACAGTCTTCCATGACAACTGAATTTTAACACAAAGAGGAAGCAGCTTCTGAAAGGCACACACTTGGTCTCAATGTGGCAGGTGGCATGAATTTAATTCCAAGTCCTCAAACATCCCTGGTGGACCTCCCCCCACCCCATGCTCAGGAAGAGTTTTCTATCTCTGGCTTCTAAGTTCAAGTAACAGATGCCAAGGAGGACACAGAGTGGCAGGAAGCTCTCACCGCCCGCCCAGTAGGAGGATGCAGCCATCTGGGGAAGCTGCCTTGGAGACTCAGCCCCTGACCTTCACCTTGACTCAAATAGCATGTGAACTTGGAAAGAGCACTGAACTTTTGTTGTTTTGTTTTGATTTTTTAAGATTTATTTACTTATTTATTTATTACATGTAAGTACACTGTAGCTGTCATCCAGAAGAGGGTGTCAGATCTCATTACAGATGGTTTTGAGCCACCATGTGGTTGCTGGGATTTGAACTCAGGACCTTTGGAAGAGCAGTCAGTGCCCTTAACCACTGAGCCATCTCTCCAGCCCTGAACTTTTGTTTTTAAAAGGTTTATTTATATGTAGTTGTCATCAGACACACCAGAAGAGGGCATCAGATCCCATTACAGATGGTTGTGAGTAATCATGTGGTTGCCGGGAATTGAACTTCAGGACCTTCAGAAGAACAACCAGTGGTCTTAACTGCGGAGACATCTCTCCAGCCCAATACTGAACTTCTGAAGTCCAGACTTGTCTATAACTAGAAAGGCCATCATTCTCAGACCTGGAAAGAGGAAGGCACTGTACAGTACCCAGTGCACCCAAGCACTGCCCATTCTCACCTCCACGTGCTACATCTTCAATGTCAACTGCACCTCATTTGGAAACACGGGAGACACAGCTCTGGCCTGTCTGTCGAGGGTGTTTCCAGAGACATTTAACTGAAGAAGAAAAAGCGAACCTGAAAGTGAGTGACACTGTACCATGAACTGGGGTCCCAAGAAAACTGGGTGGGGCACCAGCATCATCTTTCCACTTCCTGATGTGGATGCAGATGTGAGATCAGCAACTGTGCTGGCTGGTTTTGTGTGTCAGCTTGACACAGGCTGGAGTTATCATAGAGACAGGAGCTTCAGTTGAGGAAATGCCTCCATGAGATCCAGCTGTAAGGCATTTTCTCAATTAGTGATCAAGGGTGGGAGGGCCCATTGTGGGTGGGACCATCCCTGGGTTGGTAGTCTTGGGTTCTATAAAGAAGCAAGCTGAGCAAGCCAGGGGAAGCAAGCCAGTAAGTAACACCCCTCCATGGCCTCTGCATCAGTCCTGCTTCCTGACCTGCTTGAGTTCCAGTCCTGACTTCCTTTGGTGATGAACAGCAATGTGGAAAATGTAAGCTGAATAAACCCTTTCCTTCCCAACTTGCTTTTGGTCATGATGTTTGTGCAGGAGTAGAAACCCTCACTAAGACAGCAACCTTACATCCGTGATCCCGCAGCCATACCTACCCAGTCATGACAGCGAGCGTCCTGGGACTGTGAGCAAAACAAATCCTTCCTTCCGTAATTGCTCTCAGAAGGAGTTTTGTCACAGTGGTGAGAAAGAATACAGTCACCAAAAGAACACAGCACTCCAAACAGCCTCTGATGACTTGACAACACTCATCGGCACAGGCATCTACAGGGGGCTGCCTCACTTAGCCTTCTCCACGCCAGATCCCACATCCTCACCTCCTCCTCCTCCTGATTTGAACTCTCCCTGCAAGATGCTGAACGTATCCCAGTAACCTATCCATTCCTTAAAACTCACCATAGATAGTGCTCTGTGAAAGAAGCCATTTGGCCTTATGAAAGAGAACCTTCAAACTGTTGGGGGATTCTAGGTTGATATATAACACACATACCTAGCCAAGCTTTCTTTAATACCCCAAGGATGTGCCACCATAGTTCCACAGGACTGAGGAAAAGGCAGCATTGGCCCAGATCACAAAACAGCTCCCAAACCCCAGATGGAGTCTATCCATGGACTTAGTAGTAGGGACCAAAAGGGGCCTTCCGATCAGAGAGCAGAAAACATTATTTATGAACATTATTTGTTTCTGGAGATCCTGGGCTGTTGGATTTTATCCCTGTCGTGATGGTGGGTGTCTGGGTTCTCCAGCTAACATGTGGCCACTATGAGGCAACAGCCCCAACAGGTCGTAGATGAGTTGAAATGTTATGATTCCATCCAACTTTTGACTTTGAGGAATTAGAAATAAAGCCATTCATATTTTTCATTTATATCACACCACTTAAGATGAGAGAGAGATACAGGGAGTAAACTGAACCCCACTGCTATACCCGGGGTCTCCCATCACCCCAATCAAAGAACACTGATCATTCGTGGATGGGGGACAGCCAACCCAGAGCCTAAGATGAGACTTTTTCTACTAGTTGTCTGCCGTAGATAAAGGACTCTTGGTTTGAGCTCGATAAAAAGGAAGGTTTAAAAAAAAATTAAGCCAGAGATGGCTCACACCATTAATACCAGTACTCCAGAGTCTGAGGCAGGGGAACACCACAGGTTTGAGTTCAGCCTGGACTATGTAGAGAATCCCATGAACCCTGAGCTATAGGTAAGACACTGTCTTAAAGGACATAGAACTAGGAAGCTCTTATTTCAGCTTGATAGGCAAATGATGGGATAAAGATGAAGTGAATGTTGCCTGGCCAAACTAAACAAGGTGATAGCTGCCTCTGGGGCTGCTGCCTTTCATGAGTTACAGGGAAACTACGAAGCTTTTTGTTCTTAGTCTGGACACCAGATACACAGGTGTGGCTTGTCTATTAAAATCCATCAAATATACACTCTAAATATTTACTCACTTTATTTTGTTTTATCTGTGTATACATGCCTGGGTGTATATATGTGTGCCATGTGTGTTCTGTGCCTGCAGAGGTCAAAATAGGATGTCAGATTCCCTGGAACTGGAGTTACAGATGGTTATTTGCCAACACACAGGTGCTGAGAATCGAACCCAGGTCCTCTGCAAGAGCAGCCAGTGATCTTAACTGCTGAGCTGTCTGTCCAGCCCTAAATATACACTTTTGAGCTATAAAACTTTTTGTAATTATACTTTAATAACATGTTAAGACAAATTGACCAAGGGCTGAAGACCTTGAGTTCTGCTTTCCCTGAATACCAACTCACTGTCATGTTTTCTTACCCCACTCCCCCACCTCACCACCACCTCACCACCACCTCACCACCACCCCACCCCACCCCGGACATGATCTACAAGACTGCTAGTTTAACACCAGATGTGGCTAGCAGGACATTTTCCCAAACTCGAGTGAATTCCATCCTTCCCTCTCCCACACAGAAAGATAAAATCCAGATCTCAAAAGACTCCTGCCACAGACATCATCTTCAGAGAGACATACATGCTTGACTATATATACACACACATGCCCAGAAACAACCATACACCACGAGGGGGGAGGAGGAGGGGAGGCAATTTCTCCTTAGACCTCCAGAGAGTCCCCAGCTAAAGAGACACAACTTCTAGTTCAGAGGCACCCCCTCCATAGGTGGGGGGAAGATCAGGAAAACAGCTACCCACTGGATTCCAATCTGAAGATGGAAAGCAGTCTTCAAAGCTTTACCAAAACTAAATATCTCTAGAAAAAGATATTTAGATCTGCAAACAGGGTCCTGATGTTGCTGTCAAATCCTTGAAATCACCTCATTTCCATACCACTCCTCCCGAAAGATCCCTTACAACATCTTCCCTCTACCTGGTACCACAACCCCAGCGCTTTTTCACACCGTACCCCGGGAGCCCCAGGAGCGGGGAGGTGGGGGGGAGAGAAAGAAAGAAAGAAATAAAAAAAAAAACGCCTGTCAATTATCCCAGGACTATGTGTAACAGTGTCATCACTGAGTATCAAAACTGCAGCTGGAGGTCAGAGGGTGAGAAGGACATGTGGGAACAGGGAAATGGCAGGGCAGGAGGAACAATCTCTCTCCCGTCCCTGGGAAAGTCTCAAGATAATAAACAAAATGTATATTATAGGTAAGGGGTGGGGCGGATAGAAATGTAGTCCATTTTCAAGGAATTTTAGCGGATGGGAGAGATCTTCAGAGAAAGCTGCTTTTCGGTGTGTCAGCTCCCTCCCTTTGGTGTGTCTTGGAAGAGTGGCTGGGACACACGTCCTGAGGACAAGGTTTATTTGGGAGACCAGAAGCCAAACACAGTCTATGTAAGCCCTGGCGCTTAGCAGAGTCCTCGACTCCACACTCTGCAGAAACATCAGTCAATTGAGTGACTAGAAGAGGATGGAACCTCGGATGCGGCAACTGTGAGCGTTCCCACCACACAAATGCTCCACAGCACGCTCACACGGAAGACAGCCAGACGTTAACCACCCCCCCACCCCCCGAAACCGCTATTGAGACCCTGCGGATGAGCTCGAAACCTCAACAAGTCTCCTGTCTTTGAAGATAGGAGGAACCGAGAAAGAGAGCAGGACGAAGGAACACCTCGCCCAGTGCCTGCCTCACCAGCGCACCTCTCCTCCTCAGGCAACCCGGGGCTGAGCCCAGACGCAGTCTGCCTTGGGGGTTAACGCTGTGCCCTGGCCATGACCTTCGGCGAGTACCTAATTAGCCCCATTTTACAAACATTAAGAGTCTAAAAGAGTCACGTGGTCCATGCTGGCCAGCTGCCGGGTGCGCACCGGGTGGTTTGAGGCGCCCGCCGGTGCGCGGATCCCTTAGCAAGGTGCGCGGCGCACCGCATCCCGAGCGCTACGTGGCCATCGGGGAAACGCAGGGGTCAGCTCCCGCCCCCGTAGCCACGGAAAGAGGCGGATCTGACTCTGTCGAGGCTAAGTCCAAGACCCCACCGTCCCCTCCGCACAGGCAGGCTGGCCATGTCCCGCAGCCCTGGCCCCAGACGCGCACCAGGTGCGGGGGACCGCGCGCGCGACATCTTCAGACACCCACCCCAAAAGTTGCGGCAACGTGGCAGGGAAGCATGGCATCGAGCTGCGGGCGCGGAGGGGAGAGCTGGAGGACTCACCCGGGGTGGCCGGCCTGGAGTGGGTCCGCGGCGGAGCTCATGGATGGCGGCCAGGCTCACAGCCACCGCGCCTCGGATGGCCCCGGGTCACCTGCCGCAGCCTGCGTCCAGCGCGCGATCCCGAGGCTGCAGATCGCCGGTGCGCCCGAGCTGGGGCCGCAGTCACAGCGGGAGCCGGGCAGCGCGGGCAGGACGAGGGCGCGCGGCGCGAGGGAGGCGCCCGCTCCAGGCTCCCAGCCAGCGCCAGCCCAAGCCACTGCGGCCGCCGCCACCTGCGGGCCCCGCTGACCGCCAATCACAGGCGCCCGGGGCGGCGGCGCGTGCGGAGGCGGGGCGGGGGCGCGTGCGGGGCGGCTGGCGGGAGCGGCGGCGACACCAGCGCGCCTGCGCCGGGACACCGGCCGCCTACCCCGCGGGTTCCTCGCGAGCTCCCCGGGTGCGCGGGTGGCACGCGCCGGGAGGGGCGGGGCGCATAGGGAAGAGGCGGGGCTGGGGCTGCGCGCACCCGGGTCGTTGCGGGCTGCGGCGCAGTGCGGTGCGGGGGTCGCGATCGTGAGCACCCCTACTCAACCAGCCCTAGCTTCAGGTCATCCCTAGTATTGAAGTCAGGCTCTGCATCCTTGGAGACCCGCCCGCTTGAAGGATGGGTCACCGCAACCTGGGCCTTCTTAGTCCTAGGAACAGCGCGACCTGCTGGCTCCAGCCTCACCAAAGACTCGTGGCCCGCCTGCATCAACATCTTTCACTTCACTGCCCCCCACCCCAAGGTATTTTTAAGGCACCGTTGTGATTCCGGTCTGGATTACGTTCTTCTCCAGGGAATTTACTGAGCTAGCCACGCTCGCTCATTCAACACACACTGACTACCTCGCACTTGGCTCAGGGGGTTCTAATCCTGTGTGCGCCCCCATAACCGCTGCACCTCTGGGATAGTGAGTCCTGGAATACTGCCAGTGAGGAGTGCTCTGGGGCGCGTGCTTGCAGTCCATGGTCCCCAAAGGATGACAAGGAGTTGAGATTGTCCTGCAATCTAGGGCCGCACTTGCTCATCCAGCAAGCCCAGGGCCCCGGATATTGAGACCAACTACTTAAGCCTCAGCAGCGTCGACTGGGGAACACCTGTCAGTGTCAACTGCCTGGCAGCAGCGACTCCGTCAGAATAAAGCTTCTATAGCGCTACGGCGGTGATTTCAAAATCTAAATCTCAGTTCTAAATCTCATAGGTCAATGAGCTGAGGTCGTGTCCTATGTAAATGCATGCAAGGTAGATGGGGGGGGGGGGAAGCGCCTTTGCGGAGCAACGAGGGAGGAAAATTAAGAACGTGTAAGGCATTAAATTGGTTTCTCTAAAGAAACGGTTTCCTCCCTTGAGGGATTTTTAAACTGCTAAAATGAAAGAAAGCTTATTTTGTGTACATTTTACTTATTTTCCGTTCTAAATCTGTTTATGTAGGCCCGGTTAGTATCCACACAGTCCAACATTCAACCGTTCACAAGACTCCCTCCTACCTTTGTCTGCCAGTGTCTCAGCTCCTGCCACTGAGCACAACCAAAGTGTGCTCTCTCTGGGGGAAAGCTATGTGTTATGATTGTGATGATCAATTGCAACTGTCAACTTGAGACAAACTAGAACCACCTACGAGGTGGTCCTCTGGGCATTCCACCGCAGGATTATCTTGATTATGGGGAGACCCGTCAGCTGTGGGCGGCACCATCCCCTAGGCTGGAATTACAAGATTCCAGGACTGAGTTCAGTCTTCTGTTTCCCAGAGTGCATGTTACATCACCCAACAAAATCCCCCTGCCCTGGGCTGGAGAGATGGCTCATGAGTTAATAGCACGGTCTGCTCTTTCAGAGGACCAGAGTTTGAGTCCCAGCACCCACATGTCAGATCACAACTATCTGTAACTCCAATTCCAGGGAATCCGAAGCCTTCTGACCACATGAAGAAGGCGTGCAAATAGCAGGCAGACCTATATACAGGCAAAATACTCATAAAATAAAAATAAAATACCTATGTACTTCTTGAACAAATCCAGTCTGTACGCACTGTAAAGGCTGCAATGATTTTTAAATATTTATTGTATGTGTTCATGGGCATTCAGATGCCAAGGCATGCACGTGGAAGTGTGAGGTTTTGAATGAAAGTGGCCCCCATAGGCTCATAGGGAGTGGCACTATTAGGAGCAGTGACCATGAAGTAGGTATGCCCTTGTTGGAGGTGTGTCCCTGGAGGTGGGCTTTGAGGTTTCTGAAGCCCAAGCCAGGCCCAGTGTCACTCTCTTTTCCCGTTGCCTGTGGATCCAGATGCAGAGCTCTCGGCTACCTCTCCAGCACCATGTCTGCCTGCACACCACCATGCTTCCTGCCACTACAGTAATGGACTAAACCTTTGAACCTGTAAGCCAGCCCTAGTTAGATGTTTTCTTTTGTAAGAGCACCCATGGGTATGGTGTCTTATCCAGCAATAGAAACCCTAAGGAACTAGACAACATTTGAGAGTTGGTTCTTGTCTTAGTCAGGGTTTCTATTCTTGCACAAACATCATGACCAAGAAACAAGTTGGGGAGGAAAGGGTTAATAAGCTTACACTTCCACATTGCTGTTCATCACCAAAGGAAGTCAGGACTGGAACTCAAGCAGGTCAGGAAGCAGAAGCTGATGCAGAGGCCATGGAGGGATGTTACTTACCGGCTTGCTTCCCTTGGCTTGCTCAGCTTGCTTTCTTATAGAACCCAGGATCACCAATCCAGGTGTGACACCACCCACAATGGGCCCTCCCACCCCTGATCACTAATTGAGAAAATGCCTTACAGCTGGATCTCATGGAGGCATTTCCCCAAGGGAGGCTCCTTTCTCTGTGATAACTTCAGCTTGTGTTAAGTTGACACACAAAACCAGCCAGCACAGTTCTCTTCTTACAGCATGTGCAAAGATTAAATGCTAGGTCACCAGGTACCCTTTATCACTGAGCCATCTCAAGGAACAAAGACTGGGGTATTCCAACAGTTTGTAAGCCAAGAAGATGAGATGGGCAGGGTGGTGAAAACCAGCCAGTGTTTACCTCTTGCACCTGCCCCCTTACTGGGGATTCACACCCCCTTGCTGGGGAGCCACGCCCCCTTGCTGGCCAACAGGGAGCCACTTTACCTCTCAGGGGGCCTTTGCAAATTCTCTGACCTCTAGGAACACACATTCACACATACACACATTTACATACATATACACACATATTCACACTCACACACATATACACACAATCACACACTCTCACACAAATTCACACATACATACTTATATATACATTTACACACACATAAACATATTCACACATACACATATTCATACACACTCACACACACATATTTATACACACACAAATATTCATACACATACCCATACACTCACCCATTCACACACTCACACAATACACACATATACACACATTGACACACTTGTACACACATATTCACACTCATACACATATATACACATACTCACACACATACACACGCTCACACATAACACACATATTCACATTCACACACACATATCAACAAACACATATTCACACACATACACACACTCTCTCTAGAATCTAGGAGTCACATATGAGAGATAATATACATCATTTCTCTTTCTCTGCTCTGGTTAACCTCACATGATATTTTCCAGAGCCATCCATTTTCCCATGAATTTCATAATTTCATTTCCTTCTCTGATGAGTAGAGCCCCATGGTATTTTTACACCACATTTTTATTACCCATGCATCTGTTGATGGACAGGTAAGGCAGCTCGATCTCTTTGCTGTTGTGAATAGATCAGCAAGGAGTGTGGATGGATGAATGGTAGTTTCTGAAGTAGAATAGCATGTCCAGAAGTGTTAGAGAGATTCATTTTCATTCGGCTTCCACAGCTGGATCCCAATCCCGCAAGGTAGCTTTGGGAGTGTAGACTGTCACGGGCTGCTTCCTAACGGTGGGGGTTGGGCTCAGAGGTTGTTTAACATGGTGCTAGTCTTTGCGAAGCTGGTTTGGCATATAACTGTCCCATGCAACTCTCAGGGTCTAAGTCCTATCCCTTACCTAAGGATTTTGAGAGACAGGCAGAATTGCTAAAGGATTTTAGCAAGATGCCGAGTAGGAAGAAGTGAAGCACCAAAACCAGAAGCTCACGGGGCAGAGGGGGTCCTGCCCCCTCCCATGGCCCTCCATCATGTGAAGAGACCTGCTCTGATTCCTCACCAGAGATAATACTGATTTTTTAGAATGTGTTTCTGAAAGGTTCAGCATCTTGAAGATAGCTTGAGTGACCAGGAGCATGGCAAACAAAACAAAACAAAACAAAACAAAACAAAAACGTCCTAAACTCTGACTTCTGTCTTCCTTTCATCCTGAGCTGTCATCCAGCAAAATCCCGCCAAACTCAAGTAAGATTCATTCCTCCTGGGACTGGAGAGAGAGTCCCATAGCACCTGCTGTTCTCACTAAGGACCTGTGTTTTTGTCTCTAGCAATTCCACCAGGAAGCTCACAACCATTTATAACCCCAGTTCTCAGGGATATAGCTCCCTCTTCTGTCTTTTGTGGGTACCTGTATACATGTGGCATGCATACAAACACATAAGTAAGAAAAGTTCTAAGCCTTAATTTTAAAAACAAACAAACAACACTGATCCGGTCTCTGCCTCTCAAGACTAGAGGAGATCAGAGAGATCCATCTTGACCAGTGGATGGGTCTAATGGAGTCTTCTTCTGTGAAGAAGAGCTGTTTGACATTTGAGCACGCAGGGAACTGTACCCCGTCTTCTTTTAAAATGAAACTCAGACAATCCATTTTTCGGAAGATTGATGCGTTTGTACTGGCTGGAGAAGGATGTGTCCCAGGAGGTTCTGGGTAGAATTAAAAGAGCATCAATCACAAGACTAGTGTGCTGGTCTGAGCGCACCCCATCCTGGATGTGCGACCTGGGACATGTCCTTTAACCTAGCCAAATCCTAGGTTCTCCGAATATAAAATACTGTGTCATCTTCTCTACTGCCCTGGAAATTTTCTAAGTAATTGATACATTGCATATGAAATTGTTTTGTGCATAACAAGATTTAGCATATGTTAGTTATGAAAAATTATCATTTGTAACCTGGAGAAAGTGAATTTACAAATAATGTTACTATGCTATTTTTGGCCTTTCCTAGCACAGAAGTGGCAAATTAGAGCCTTTACCTACTACCTCTTTATTAGCCAAGCTCATAGGCCTGCCTCTTCTGTCCCATTTAGCACTCAAAGGTGGCTTTAACTATAAGCATTCTCTGGGACCCTCACTAACTAGAGTGACACTGAAGTCGGAGCCACGTCAAATCTTTACCTACTACCGGGCATCTACAACACTATACTGTTAAGTTACTCATAGTCAGCATTTGTTGAGTGAACTTAGTGATAATTTAAAAATAATAAATTAAATCTCATGGTAGTTTAAAGGCCTGTTCTATGAATAATCCTACTTAGAGGACAGACAGAAAGGTGACCTACTAGGGAAAAAAAAATCTTCAGATGACGTGTGCGGTCAAGAACTTATCTAGAATATATACAGAATGTTTAAAATTCAACAGTAAAACTGAACTCCAAGCAATCCAATTTGAAAATGAACACACACACACACACACACACACACACACACATGCACAAACCATGAAGCAATAAATCACTAAGGAATATACCAACTGAAATAGGCACCCAGAGATGCTCAATATCTTTGGCCACTAGAGAAATACACATTGGGACTACACAGAGACACTCACTGAGATACAGCTATCAGAAGGTGGGGAAGAAAGTGGTGACGATAGCAAATGTCGGCAACGGCAGAGAAACAGTGTCACATATACATTGGCAGGAGTTTAAATGACATAAATTATTTTGGACAGAGATGTCACAGTCTCTTTCAGAACCCGAACCAGACTTAATTTACAATGCAGCAAGCACCACCTCTGGCTTATCCCAGCAACGTGAAAATTCCTTGTGGGCAAAGGAGATGGTTCAGTCAGTAAAGCATTTGCCTTGCTTCTGTTTGATCCCCAAACCCATGTTAAAAAAGCAAGGAGCTTATAGTCTCCTGATGATGAGGCAGAGCCAGGAGGCCACCTGGTCACCTGGGGCTCTCTGGTCACCAGCCTGGCCTACCTGGCAAAGTTCCAGGCCCATAAGAAACCCTGTCTCACAAAGTTCGGAGCAGAGACTGAAGGCATGACCATCCAGATACTGCCCCACCTGGGAATCCATTCCATAAACAACCACCAAACCCAGACACTTTTGCAAATGCCAACAAGAGCTTGCTGACAGGAGACTGATATAGCTGTCTCCTGAGAGGCTCTGCCAGTGCCTGACTAATACAGAAGTGGATGTTCACAGTCATCCATTAGATGGAGCACAGGATCCTCAATGAAGGAGCTAGAGAAAGTACCCAAGGAGCTGAAGGGGTTTGCAGCCCCTGGGACTAAACCACCCATCAAAGAAAACACACGGAGAGACTCATGGCTCTAGCTGCATATGTAGCTGAGGGTGGCCTAGTCAGTCATCAATGAGAGGAGAGGCCCTTGGTCCTGTGAAGGTTCTATGCCCCAGTATAGGGGAATGCCTGGGCCAGAAAGTGGGAGTGGGTGGGTTGGGGAGCAGGGGGAGGGGGGAGAGGATAGGGGATTTTCGGAGGGGAAACTAGGAAAGGGGATAACATTTGAAATGTAAATAAAGAAAATATCTAAGGGGGAAAAAAAAGAATCCTTGTCTCATAAAGAAAGTAGAAGATAATCAAGGAACAACACGAGATTGTCCTCTGACATCCACATAAATGTACACACAGAATCTGTGTTGTGAACAAAAATATTCAGATACGATATGATATTATACTATGTTACCTTATAGCTATATTTAACAGCAATAAAATAGTAAAATGGGGGGTGGAGAGAGGATCCAGGGTTAAGAGAACTAGCTGATCAATTCCTTGTGCCTGTATGGTGACTCACAACCATCTGTTATTCCAGCCCCATGGGAAATGATGCCCTCTTCTGGTCTCCATGGGTACAAGGCACACATTTGGTGCAAGATATATAGGTAAAACACTCATACACATACATACATACATACATACATACACATACAGATATCCATACACACATACATGCAATCATTTTTAAGTAGTAAAGATTCTTTTTGTCCCTTAAACACAGGACAGTCTGAGTTCATTGTGCCACCAACCAGGCATGTGGCTTCTGACTTGTCCCGGGGCAGGCTGTCCACCTGACTGCTGGAGAAGGCCTGCTGGAATCTCTGAGGCAGCCCTAGCTGTCCTTTCTCCACTATCCTGCCAATCTCAGTGCAGAAGTGGGCTTTATGTAACCTCAACATGACATCCCATTGTGATTTTTTTCAGACACAAATCTACTTTTGAATGAGGCTAGATCATTAAGTCAGCTCTCACTGAAACACTATATTATATGAGTATTATATTATCATTTTGTGAAAAAATATGCACCAGTTTTAGGTTTACTTTTAGGCTTACTCCAAAATGTATCATGCCCTGCTTTTTTTGCAGAAATGCAATCATGGAACCTTCCTCACACCTCCTGGAGCTTCTATCCAAATTTGAACCCAGCTTGCGCCTTTTCAAACATAGCCCGTTTTAGCAGAGGCTCCTCAGATGCAGAGCCTGGGATAGGAATCCAGGGGTATGTGATTTATTCATGAGACACCCAAAGGAGAGATGGGAGGAGGGGGGGGGGATCCAGAGAAGAAGTCGTCCAGGATTGAGTCCAATCCCTCTAAGCCTGTGGGGAGTTGTGAAGCTTGAATTGATTGCACTAAAGCTGTCCCACCTTGAGGCAATTAACTACACATTATAACCCACCATCTATCAATGGTGGGCTGTCCTGTGCCCTGCTGGGGCATATCTTCCCACATGTGTTGACTTACAGGGTAATTCTTTGTGAGAGGCAGTTGCAAGCTGGTAGGTATGCCTGCTCACCAACAGGAGATGAGGCACAAGCTCAGGAAAGACAGCGTGCAAGAACTCCAGCACCATCCACCCACCCTCCCTCCCTCCCTCCCTCCCTCCCTCCCTCCCTCCCTCCCTCCCTAAGACCCTGAGAACAATACAGAGCTTCAGAAGAATAGTAAAGTTACATGTCTGTTTTTTATAAAAAATGCTTTTACCAAAGCTGGGTTCGACGTGAACACACATGCATCCACACAGTTGAAAATTAAATGAGCAGCTAGATATTTGCAATGGGAACATGAAGTTCCCTAACACCAGGAGTATGGGTGGAAGAGTCTAGACCCATACTTCTAAACCCAGCTTCTCAGGCTCCATGATTGAGCACAGACGTGCAAACAGTTACTATTCTGTCTTTCAGCACTGGGATCCCCTATGGTGTGCACTAACTAGGGCTTCCAGTTAGCAAGAAACAGCCCTTCACTCAAACCACACCAGGCTTTCCTGTCAATAGCTTCACCTAGAGGCAGCAAACGGAAGCGTACAGTCTAAGTTAGGCTGTAGTAGGAAAGATGAGGGAGTTTGCTATGCTTGGTGTAAACTACCCCTGAAGGTTCTTGTGAGGAAGGCTTGGGCCCAGGACAGTTGTATTCAGAGATGGAGCTGTTAGCGAGTGACCAAATGGATCACGAGGGCTCTGACGTCATCCATGAGTTACCTGCTGGTGGGAGTCCTTCTTCGGTGATGCGTCCCAAGCTACCATCTTGTTTTGTCCGTACTTCTCATCAGTCACCTCCACCGCACAGCTCTGAGCGGCGATCTTGCTTCCTACCTTGCATCAGAGCCAAATAGAGCCAGGCAACCATGGACTGCAACCGTGAGTCTCTCTTACCCCTTCCTCCTTGTATTATATCAAGTATTTCGTCACAGCAATAGAGAGGCAGTGAACAGACTCCTTCAGAATTTCTGGACTTTACCAGCAATTAAGTAGAAATGTAGCCATGTGTGGTGGCACACACCTATAATTACTATCCTAGACAGATGCAAACAGGATCATCACGAGTTCAAGGCCAGGCTTGACTACCTAGGGAGTTTGAGGTCATATGAAACACTGACTCAAACAATAAACAAGTGCGCAACTTGTGTATCTTGAGGTGATAAAGCAAACAGAAATAGAAATGTGGAGAAAATAATGACTGTTTCTGGTAAGTATAGTGCTTTTCTGCACGGTGGTTTTCAGAACATTGAATATTTTATTATGTAGCTATTGTTTCCTACGACATAACGGCTTTTAAAGGCATTGCTGCTTCCCTAAGCAGCATCGATTCTGCAACAGTCAAGCAGAAATAATCACAGAGGCTTGTCAATCACTGCGGCGGGGGAGGGGCAGGGGCTCCAGCCCTGGGTGCTGCTGCTGGGAGATGGTGATGAGAACAGGGTGATCCCATCCATGATCCTTTACACGATGTTGATTTATGACTCTCAGAATTTTTCCTGCTGTAAGAAACTGGCGGCCTGTAATGAAAGCCCAGACTCGGTTCATAACCTCTGTAAGTTAATCATATTACAATGCTTCTCTGAATCCAGAGCTGGTGAAACCCATAGAGCTGAATCAGCCAAATCTGTGCTCAGGGTGAAAAGTTAACAGTGTTCCCAGAAATGTAGCCAGGACTCTGTGCGTGTGTGTGTGTGTGTGTGTGTGTGTGTGTGTGTGTGCACATGTGTGTTGGTGTGTATGCATCTGTATGTGTGTGTGTAAGCATGCATGTGAGTGTGTGTATGCATGTGTGTACCAGTGTGTATATGTGTATGCACATGTATGCATGTGAGCATGCATGTGTGTGTGTGAACATGTGTTTATGTGTGTATATGTGTGTGAAAATGTATATGAAGGTGTGCATATGTGTATACATATGTATGTATTCATGTGTGCACATGTGTGAGTATGTACACATGTGTACATGTAATTTGTGTAAGCATGTGTGTGATTGTGTGTGCATGTGCGTGCAAGTGTGTATATGTGTTCACGGGTATGTAAATATATGCATGTGACATTTGTGCATGTGAGCATGCATATGTGTGTGTATGTCCATGTGTGTGAACATATATGTATGTGTGTATATGTGTGTGAGTGTGCATATGTGTGTACATGTGTGTGAGTGTGTATATGCACACATGTGTGATGTTTCCTTCCTGGCCACCCTCCAACCCTGTGCTATAATTAGTAAATCATATGTGATCTTATTCACTAAGGTTCAGCAACAAGCAGGCAATTGAATGGCAGAATGTGGTATCACAGATGACAGGGAGGCAGACAGCCTGATCCTCTGTCCCTCCGTTCTAACAGCCTCTAGGTTGTTTGGTGCTCTTATTCTGTGCCACTTGTCATCTTGTAAGACGTTTGTCATTTTTCTTACTCTGTGATGCTCAAGGTTGTGGCAAGGTTTCATGTAGCCCAGGCTATGCCCAGCACTATGACACCAAAACTAGCCTTGAACTCCCGATCTTCCAAGGACTGGGACAGTCTGTGTTGCTGTGTCTCCTAATTAACCATCACTGGAATGTAAGCCAGGGCTTTGCATTGTTCATTGTGCATTGTTTCTGAGCACTTTGGACAGAACCTGAGCATATAGGAAATTCTCGGTACATAGGTATGACTGCATAGAAAGGCCAGAGGAAAATGCTCTCTTGCTAATGTTACAACTCAAGGTGCACACTGAGTGTTCACACTGAGTTCTTAAATATCAGATGACCTGAATTTTCATGTATTTTGAAGTTCCCGTGGGAAATAAAATGTCTCTTTGCAGATTGAGAGGAGAGTATCAGCAAGGTTAATGCTAAGCAAGCTTGAGGATGGGGGTTTGGGTCCCTTGGACCCTTGTAAAAGGTGGGATGGCTGGGGTGGTGGGGCCAGGAGGTGGCTGGGGTGTCCAGGTTGTAATTCAAGTCTCAGGAGGTGGAGAAAGGGAATCCCCCAGAGCAGGCTGGCTGGTGGAGTATCCACATCAGAGAGCTCTAGGTTTCCCAAGAGACCCCTCCTCAAAGAACAAAGCAGGAGACAGATGGGAGATGATGCTTAACATCAATGTTGAGCCTCCACATGTGCATACACACAGGTATACACACGTGCCTGCACACATGCAAAAACATGTGCATGTATACCACGTGCATATGCAGGAAAGATGGAGAAAACAAACCCATAAAATAAATAAAATATCACCTGTTCATGGACAGTGTTTCTCAAAGCTCCCCATAACCCGTGGTCACCTCTAAGCAAGGACCAGCAAGATCTAGATTCTACAAAAATGAGGCAACCAAGAAATGAATAAACTTGTTAGGGGGGTTAGGAAACAAATGGCAGATCCCTCTACCATGGAGGAAGGAACCAGAGAGATCCCTGCTCCCCTGGGAAACTAAGAGAATAATTTGGAAAGTAGATGAAGAGAAAAGAAGACATTAGTTAGTAATTCCAAAATCCAGAAGTGAGTCTTGACTGCTTTCAAGGGCTCAGAAGGGGGAAAGCGAGGGGAGGGTGGGAAGGAGGAAATGGACGCCCTGGAGGCAGACGCAGAAGGCAGAGGGGCCAGCAGAGTTACATCCCTGAGAGTGAATTGTGAATACACAATGGTCAGACCACAGCCAACCAAAACCTCTCAGCCTCTGGAACAATTACACCAGAGTGTCGGAATCTAGACACAATTGGAGTTGTCCTCTAACCGCCACACCCACACTAAGATGCACACACACATGCACTGTCAGGCACACAGATGCGCCATCATTAAAATTAGACCCAATGGGCCTCTGAGAACAAAGCAGGGGAGGGGCCAGGAGTCCGAGTTTAGTAGAATTGATATTTAGTGATCCTCATGTCTGCCAGGCTCTGTGCTCTGGATCTGTGAAAACAAAGACAAGTTCAATGGCTCCAGAAGAGTGATGGTCCCTTCTCCTGCCACTATGCTGCTCTGCTCTGTTCAGTTGATGTGACCTTAGGGCATTCCCCTTGGGATCCTGTCTCTAATAAGGGAACCCTGCCCCTGCCCCTGCCCCTGCCCCTGCCCCTGCACCTACACTGCCCCTGCCCCTGCCCCTGCACCTGCCCCTGCCCCTGCCCCTGCCCCTGCCCCTGCCCCTGCCCCTGCCCCTGCACCTGCCCCTGCACCTGCACCTGCACCTGCACCTGCACCTGCACCTGCACCTGCACCTGCACCTGCACCTGCACCTGCACCTGCACCTGCACCTGCACCTGCACCTGCACCTGCTACAGGCCTCTGCTCACACTGCACACCCCACTGGACAAAGCAGTTGAGAGGCCAGAGAAGGAAGGGGAAAAACTGATAACAATTAAAAATTAGACCAATCTGTCCTTTGTAGGAATCAGACACATTGGGTTTAATTTTAGTGACTGTGTGCTTTAGAAAGGGAAGCTGCCCTTTCTAAACAGTTTTGTCACTGTGGTCTGTGAAGTCTTTGTCTCTCTCTTATCTTTCCTGTTCAAATATTTAATTAACTACTTCACTCCTAGCACGGTAGAGAACAAAGGTGGTGTCAGTAACGAATATCTTCTTTCTTGGTCACCACTAACTGAGGGTCCTGTGTAATTGTATCAGCAAAAGAATTATGGCACAAGTTATTTGTGGTCCACCTGTAGTGGGCTGTGGCATGATGAACGGCCACGTTCAAAAGCTGAAGGGAAAGAATTTTGACCTGATACAGGAAGGCTTGTAAGGGCAGTCTCAGGAAAACTAATGGGGACTAGAGGAATCTTCCAATTTCTCTTTGTGTTAAAAGGTAATTTTATAAAGCCAAACCTTAGCTCCAAGAAAAAGTTTTAAACCTTTTAATTACAATTTAGGTATTGATTTGAGTATGGGGGAGTGCACATGTGCCACGGGGCACCTGTGGAGGTCAGATGTCAGCTTGCAGAACTCATTTTGTCTGACCATGTGGTCCCAGGGATCAAACTCAGGTCACCAGATGCTTTTATTCCCTAGCTATCTCACGGGCCAGAAAAACAAAACAAAACAAAACAAAACAAAACAAAACAAAACAAAACATTGTTTTTAAAACTAATGTTTCTGTCACTTGTTGGAGTAGGTGTGTCACTGTGGGCATGGGCTTAAGACCCTCATCCTAGCTCTCTGGAAGTCAGTCTTCCACCAGCAGCCTTCAGATGAAGATGGAGAACTCTCAGCTCTGCCTGCACCATGCCTGCCTGGATGCTGCCATGTTCAAGTCTTAACAATGGACTGAACCTCTGAACCTGTAAGCCATCCCCAATTAAATGTTATCCTTATAAGAGTTGCCTTGGTCATGGTGTCTGTTCACAGCAGCAAACTCTAGCTAAGACACCTATCATGTGCAGAACTAAGACACCTATCATGTGCAGATAAAGGCACAGACATTACAGCAGTGATTTATGACTTCCTCTTAATCTGTCTTAAGAAACTTTTCACAAGAGATTTGTAGTAAGAGGTCATGTGACTAGAGACATAATTTTCTATTTAAATTCTTTCTGACAAACTGTGAGCCACAATGCTATGGGCTGATCATTTACTAGGTGTGCTTGTTTTGTTTTGTTTTGTTTTGTTTTAAGGGGATGTGTGTGTGTGTGCACAGAGAGCAAAGTTTTTGCTGAGTGGACATTCTTGAACACAGTGCACATATGTGCCAGTCTTCATGCGTGCACACACACTTAGTAATACAGAGCTATCTGGTCTCTCTGTGCACACATCCAGATGAGCATGTCAATCACTAGATGCACATACGTGTGTCCATGGTGTGCATTATGTATGTTGATGTTGATGTACACATATGTACATACTGTGGTATTTAGTTTTATGTTGTTTGACCACAAGGAGCCTTCAGTATTTGGTCAAACATTATTCTGGATGTTTCTGTGAGAGCTTGAGGGTGAGATTAACACAGTACCTGAGAAGAAACTTATCCAGTCAGCTGAAATCTGAAAGAGAACACAAGGCTAGCCCTCCCCGGCTGATGGGCCACAGCTGAGATATTGCATTTCCTGCCTTCATCTTGGAGATAGGACTTGTCACCCTCTGCAACCATTGGAGCAAATTTCAGTGTGTGTGTGTGTGTGTGTGTGTGTGTCTGTGTGTCTGTGTGTAATATGTGTGTACAGGTGTACATTGTGTGGATATGGAAGGCCAGCCTTGGGTATCATTCCTCAAATGCCATCCACCTTGGGTTATGAGGACTTACATTTGATCTCTGACACTTACATAGAGAAACCCTGGTTTGTCTGGGGTTCTGGGGCTGACAGGAAGAGTCAGGAGTCTGCTGACCAGCCACTCTAGCTGAATCAGAGAGTTCTAGGCTCAGTGCAAAACCCTGTTTCAAATAAGATGGAGCCAGGCACAGAGGCACAGAACTTTAATCCAAGCATTCAGGAGGCAGAGGAAGGAGGATCTCTGAATTCTAGGCTAGCCTGGTCTACATAGTGAGTTCCAGGAATATATATGAAGAGACACTGTATCAAAAAAATAAATAAATAAAGATGAGATGGTGAGTGATAGACAAAGTCTCCTGACATCAACATCTGACATCAACACAGGAGGTCAACACCGAAGGTCAATACCTGTTGTCAACACCTGATGTCATCACCTGATGTCAACACTTAGATTCCACATGCAAATGTACACTCTTGTATGTGCACCTTCACACACACACACACACACACACACACACTATGATAAGTACTAAAGGATAAAATGCCACCTAATTTGAAAGAGAAATGACTGCTCTGGGCTACAGTGATCCAGGAAACAGCTGGGGTCCTGGGCCACATCAAAGGGGAGATGAGAAAACCTTATGAACACATGTGTTCATCTCTGCTTCCTGTACTACTGAGATGTGGGAGTGGTGTGCACCCCTGACATTCCCAGCCCTTCAGAGCACCCTGCAGCCATGCATTCCCACCCCGCAGGATGACCCCTCTTGATTGCCAACTTGCTGGGACTTAGAATCACCATAGTAACAAATCTCTGGGTGTGCCTGTGAGGGAGTTTCTCAACCCAGCGCTCTCTCTCTCTCTCTCTCTCTCTCCCTCTCTCCCTCTCTCTCTCTCCAGACTGAAGATACAGTGTGCAGCTGGCACATGGCCCTGCCGCCATGCCCTCTTTCTGCACCATGATGGACTGACCCCTCAACTGTGGCCCAAGCAAACCCTTCTGAAAGTTCACTTTGTCAGTCTAGGTTGTCATAGCAATGAGGAAAGTGTCACCCAGCTTCTGAGAACTCCCTCTCTCCTCACTGCTGGGCACTCAACTTTCAGGCGTGCCACCACACCCAGCCTTATATAGGTCCTGACACTTGTGTGGCAAGCACCTTACTGATCCACGCTCCTACCTCTACCTAGCCCTAAAATTCAGGCTTTGATTTTGTGAGTCTCTGTGCTGTGGCCTGAGCACTCCTCTTTCTAACATGCATCTGGGCAACAGCACCACTGTTCATCTTGGAGCCACATGTGGGGTAGTGAGGGCCAGCGGGGCACATCCGACCAACATGGCTGCAAAGAAAATAACCAAAACATAGTCTCACAACTCTTTTAAAACACACACACACACACACACACACACACACACACACACACACACACACATGCAGGCAGATACTCATAAAAGCAAAATTTTAAAATAATAAATGTCAAACATAGTAAAAGTTTGAAGTCTAGGGAACCAGTTGGGACTATAATCATTTTAATTTAGATTCCATGTTTCAGTTTTAAATGATCACAAGTAGGACTTTATTGCCTACAAATGATTAGAAAGCAAATTATTGAGGAAGTTTTCATACAAGGACAGAGGAAGAGTACTTTTCACCAAGCAAAATCTGGAGAGTGAAAACCAAAGTGTTCTCCTTGTGCCAGGAGCTAGCTCATTCCACACACGGGTGCTAAGTGGATTCTGGGGAGAGCTCTGCATCTCTGCCACAGCCTACGCTTTAATAATGTTCTCACCCGGCACCTCAAGGCATAATGAGATTATCTTCCACATGCTAATCCTCTCAGACATCCATCAAGCTGTGGATCTGCTAATCCTTTGGATAGGATAACACCATCCTATAGAAGATCTGCTAATACCATGCTATGGATCCTCTGACACATCCTATGGATGTGTTAGCATTGTCCTATGGGTCACCTTTTCCAAAAGCACAAAGACAAAACCTTTTCCCCAAATCAACATATCCTTCAGTAACCAGGAAAACCTGGAGTTTTCCTTCTTTCCCAGAGAAACAATAAAACTACTACAACCTTTGGATCAGATAACACCAGGCTATGGATCTGCTGACACCAGGCTATGGATCTGCTGACACCAGGCTATAGCTCTCCTAACACCAGGCTATAGATCTGCTAACATCAGGCTATGGATCTTGCTAACACCAGGCTATGGATCTTGCTAACACCAGGCTATGGATCTGCTGACACCAGGCTATAGATCTTGCTAACACCAGGCTATAGATTTGCTAACACCAGGCTATGGATCTTGCTAACACCAGGCTATGGATCTGCTGACACCAGGCTATGGATCTTGCTAACACCAGGCTATGGATATGCTAACACCAGGCTATGGATCTGCTAACACCAGGCTATGGATCTTGCTGACACCAGGCTATAGATCTCCTAACACCAGGCTATAGATCTCCTAACACCAGGCTATAGATCTGCTAACACCAGGCTATGGATCTTGCTAACACCAGGCTATAGATCTGCTAACACCAGGCTATGGATCTGCTGACACCAGGCTATGGATCTGCTGACACCAGGCTATGGATCTGCTGACACCAGGCTATGGATCTTGCTAACACCAGGCTATGGATCTGCTAACACCAGGCTATGGATCTTGCTAACACCAGGCTATGGATCTGCTGACACCAGGCTATAGATCTTGCTAACACCAGGCTATAGATCTGCTAACACCAGGCTATGGATCTTGCTAACACCAGGCTATGGATCTTGCTAACACAATCCTATGCAACAGGAACAGATAGATATCTCATACCTTATACACATCAGTCAGGGCAAAGCTTGGCTTGGGTCCAATGTGCATCCTGCGTTGACATTGAATGTGCATCTCTGTGACCTTGAAGATCTAACAAGAGACCCTGCACTGAGATAATATTGTGGTGTGAGACTACTCCAGGGAATCTGAACAAGTGTCCACTCCCCCTGGGTGGAGAACCAACAACAGACCAATTCTACTACAGTCCAAGCTGGCAAGCTGGGAGGTGACTACCCCATCCCCCAAGAACTTGTCTTTTCATGGTGTCCGTGTCCACTGATAGCTTTTGCCTAAATGAACAGCCACACTGCAGTTTAAGAGGACAATGATCCTGTGGATTTTCTATACCTAACAGTCACTATTCTCCTGTAATACAAATAGTGAGTTTCTCCCATAACAACATCTCTATGTATTAAGCACTAACTCATTAAATCTTTGCTAGTCAACCTGTTCCTTCACATTAGCTTTCATTTGAGAATGTCATACGTGTAGACAATCTGTTTTGATCATATCCCCACCCTGTCCTCCCCTCCAGCTCCTCCACACCCTATCTGCCTTCTAACTTCATGAACTTGTTTTTTTAACCAGCGAGTTGGTGCTGCCTGTGTGTGCCTGGGCGTATACAGCCCTCTGCCTACCAGGGGACATCCAAGAAGAAAACTGACACTCCTCCCCCTGCAACCACCTTTCTCCTTGTCAGTCCAGTTATTCCTTAACTTCCACATGTGTGCTGTGGCATGAGGACACACACACATACATACACACACACACACACAATAAATAAATAAAATAGTAAAAAAAAAATTGAGCATCTTGATTTTGTGGTCAATTACCAGCCGGCATGACAAGCTTCTTTTTAGCTCCCCACCCTAAGTGTTTGCTTGCATGTTCAAAGTTAGCACGTATGGCAGATGGTTTTAGAATGACGGCCACGGGGTGACGATCCCAAGTTCAGCATTCGTTCCCAGGGGGGGTTACCTTCGAGTCGACAGACATGATAGTACCTGTAGTGGCTATTCCTGGTTGTCAACTTGACGATATCTGGAATGAACTGCAATCTAGAATTGGAAGGCTCAACCAGTGATCCTAATCTGGAGGCTGGAGATAAAAGTTTCTGATCTGGATCTTGGCATGGAGATCTTGAGGCCTAGTGAATTCCAGAAGATTAAGACAGGGAGATCTCCAAGTTCAAGGTCACCTGGGATTAAAGGCATGGTGGCACACACCTTTAATCTGGGCTACACCTTCTGCTGGAGACTTACATAAGGACATTGGAAGAAGGAAGACTCTCTCTCTCTCTCCCTCTCTCCCTCTCTCCTTCGCCTGATTGCCGTGTGGGACTGAGCAACTGCTAGATCCTTGGACTTCCAT
This sequence comes from Mus musculus, assembly GCF_000001635.26. Lineage (NCBI taxonomy): Eukaryota > Metazoa > Chordata > Mammalia > Rodentia > Muridae > Mus > Mus musculus. Next base: position 120,285,830 of record NC_000075.6, on the reverse strand, counting down.
TCACAGCTGCTGCTGACTGTTGTTGGGAGTTGGACTGCAGACTGTAAGTCATCAACAAATTCCTTTACTATACAGAGACCACCCATAAGTTCTGTGACTCTAGAGAACCCTGACTGATACAGTAGGGCACCAGAAGGTTACCCGGCTGAGTTCTCTGCAGCAACACCAATCTGCCCGTGTGATTCATGAGAAGTACCGTTAGATGCATCTGTTAGTGTCTGTGTCTTCATTTTAAGGTTTCCCCTCACAAGCTTATTGGCTTTCTCTTTCCAATTTTATTTCTACTCATATAAAGCACAGGCGTGATTTCAAAGTGGAATTCACACAAATCCAGGTAAGGAGCGACGCGCCTCCACAGCACCCCACCCCCATTCCTGTCTCAGTCAGTTTCATGGCTGTCGGCTTGGCTATGGCTTAGCTTGTAGCTTGGTTTATCCTCGTGTTTCCAGAGCAGCTGTACATTGAGAGTTTTATTTCATTTATCTTACAAAAGGTTGTCTTCACTGTCAACATGACTGGGCTTGGAATCACCTGGGAGACACGGCTCTGGGTGTGTCTGTGAGAGTGTTCCAGAGATGATTAACGGAGAAGGGGATGCCCGTCCTGAATGTGAGCAGCACTGTCCCACATCCTGGGGTCCTAAAGAGAACAGTATGGAAAAATAATTGTCCATCTCCCCCTCGGCTGCTCTCTGCCCTGCGCTGATGTGAGGAGTCTCAGTGCCATGTTCCTGCCACCGTAAACACGCCCACACCTTCCCACCCTGCTGGACTGTCTAAACAGTGGGTCAAAATGAATCTTTCTTTAGCAACTTGCTTTTTAAAAAAAAGATTTATTTATGCATATGAGTTCATGGAGGTCAGACGAGGGGGTTAGATCTCCTAGAATTGGGACTATGGGTGGTTGTGAGCCGCCATGTTGGTGCTGGGAATAGAACCCGCGTCTTCTGAAAGAGCAGTCAGTGCTCTTAACCTCTGAGCCCCCGTAAGCTGCCTTTTTTGGCAGGTATTTTGTTACAACAACAAATATTGGGGGTTATTGGTCTAAAGCTGTGCATACAAATGCTGAATTCTGAACCCCAAGACCTGGTTACTCTCAGACAAGTGAATCCTCACATACACCAGCCTTTGTTGTGGAAACCTTGCTCCCCAATTTAAAGTTATTGGTTAAATAAAAGCGGCTACAGCCAATTAGTGGAGAGAAGAGGTAGGCGGGGCTTCAGCTACCAGGCTGGGGAAGGGTTGCAGGTAGGGTGAGAGAAAGAAAGAGAGAGAGAGGGAGAGGGAGAGAACAAGAGAGAAGGAGAAAGAAGACAGAGAGAGCAGGATTTCTCCATTAGACAGGATAGACCAGGAGCATGTGGCCGGAGAAATGTCCCCTGAGGACAGACTGTTGGAGCCCAAACAGCCTGTGCGAGACTCAAACAGCAAGTAACCTGGAGCACGCAGCTAGGAAATAGCCATTCTACCATAGAAAAATAGTTTAGCGCTAATCGCCCAGTAATTGTGCTAATGCTGATTAAATAAATCATAGGATTATGCGAGGCTGACCAGGTCATAAATAAGAACTAACAGAGTTAATAAATCTATTTTACAGCAACAAACAAATTCACTTATTCACTTTTATATCAATTCGTCTTCGTTAATATTTTCACTCTGAGACTCCAAAGTGCAGGCTTAGAAAGATCAAGCAATTTCTGGGCTCAGCAAGCCAAGCCAAGGAAATGGAACACAGGCTTCCATCCATCCATCCATCCATCCATCCATCCGTGTGCCTTACTGTGCTTTCTAATCTTTGCTGTTTTGTTCATAATTAAAGTTGCTAATTCTCAAATCACAGTTAACAGGCAAAAAAAAAAAAAAAAAGGCATTGATATTTTTATGTTCTGAGAACACTCCTGCTTGTTAGGGAACTGCCTCAGCTCTGTTCGGAGAGGCTGGCATGTTTGATGGGTACTTGGAATCTCCGTGTTGTGGCGAGGTTTGTATCCTGAAAGGTTTTTTTTTTTTTTTTTTTTTTTGAGAGAGAGCTGAACGTACTCGAAAGGTTGCCTGCTTCCTTGCCTTCCCACACGCCTTCTGTTTAGCCCTACTTTCGGCTCCCCAGCCGAGATGCACATCGCCTGCACAGTCTTTAAAATGTGATGTGTTAGATGGTTGATATCACTGTTGAAATCATGGCAACATGGTTCTCTCTGTTCCATCACTGTGAATAGCAGACATGGCCCTTATACCGCTGCACGGGCAATGTGTTGTGTGGTTCTGGGGGTACTCGCATCGACAGCTGTGTGAGCTCTCATGGTTCTGGAATTATCCAATAAGGTTGAGCTAGTGGCCTAGTGCGTCCCAGAGATCCAAGTAGCTCTGGCCCCCCAGTTCTGTGATTCTGAGCAGCTGCGGCCACACCCAGCCTTTTTTTTTTTTTTTTTTTTTAATGTGGCTTCCAATGATTGGCTGTCCTTCCGCTTACAGGATAATCGCTTTATCCACTGCTCACTCAGGTAGCGATGGAAAGAAGATTGGTTTTCACACAAGGTTTGGGTAAGAAGACAAGACTGCACTGGACTCCTCTGGGCCTGCAGAGTTTATTGCCAGGCCTGGTACCACGGTTGTACATGATACAGGGACATAGCTGAGAGTAGGGGAGAGAGGGAAGGAAGGATCAAGGTGTGGGTTCCACACCTTGTGATTGTGTCCCCCGAGTCTAGTGTTCATAGTTACCCCAGATTGTCCATAAGTCACCTTCACAAATGCTAGTCCCTATCAGAACATGAAGTTACAGAAATTGTTAAACACTAGACTTTAACTCATTTACATTCATTTGTTTTAAGAAATACCATCCAAACATCGGCTTCTCCTCTGCTCTGCACGTTGGAAATGTGGAGGTAAGTATGGAACCAAGGGCAAGAGAAACATGGACACACCTGTTCACTTACAATGTCCTCTGGGCTCATTTCCAAATCCCTCCTTCTTGAGTGTCTACAGAAGCCACAAATGGTGCCAGACCCGTGTCAACAGCAGCATAGGAAAGCAGAAAGTTACCTCCTGATTTCCTCCTCTGCAGCCTCATGGGTGATGGGTGACTTCTCCCTCCCCTCCAGCACTGCAACCCAGTCCGCCCCTATTTCTGACACTGCTGACGGCTTTCGATGAGCCAAACATCCTTGACCCAGACCCAGCCTCCACGTCCTCCCCCTCGTTTGTCTATTTTCTGCACTGTAAAGAGAAAGTTCACTCTCTCCTGGCTGTCTCTTACTCTCCAACTTGTAAAACCTTCAGTAACTTTTATTGCCTTTGATATAAAAAACAAGCTGTTTAGCTTGTCAGATAAGAGTTCTTATGATCTGGTGCCACCCACAACCCACGCATCCAGGATCATAGGCAGTTCTACCCCACTTTCAGGAGAGTGCTCTGTGGCCACAGGAAGAGGATGCACCATATTCCAGGGTCACCTCACTTTCTCAATGCCCTTCCCTCATTTTCACATTAGAAAGATCTACTAAAACCAAGGATGACCCCTAGACTGGTGCTTTTCAACCTGTGGGTCAAAAATAATCTTGTGGTTGGGGTTATAAGAACATGAAGAAATGTATTAAAGGGTCGCAGCATTAGGAAGGTAACAGTCAGCTGTCCCCAAGACTCGACTGGATCTGGAATCCAGTAAGAGATGTGCCTCTAGCTCGTTTGGTAAAAGCATTTCCAGGAAGAGCTAACTGTGGAGTAAAGAGCGCATGTGCAGACGGACAGCCAAAGCACATGCGCAGATGGATGCCCAGCTAGACCCAGGTTCCAGAACAAAGCGGGTGCTGTGAGCCCTTTTCGCTTATCCCTGCCGCTGCTGCTGTTGCTATGGGCCTTCACCATTGTCAAGGGCAAGAAGACTCTACTATGGTCCAAGAAACGGCTTTTGCATGAAGACCACACTCTCTAAACAGTGCTAGGATCCGATACATCACCCAGCTCTCCCACTGAGGAATCCGAGCTGAAGGTTGTGGCTACTATGGGGTGGGAGGAGGTTTACCATCACAGAACATTCTAGAAACAATATGCTGCTTCCACGCTAATCGGCAACTTCCCTTTGGTTTTCTTTGTCGGTGTTGGTGGGGTTTGGTTTGGTTTGGTTTGGTTTGGTATATTAAGGAATTTTAGGTAAAACCATGGATTCAATCCACTGACTTGATTCAACCTCACTCCCTTTCAAATAACAGTTACATCACTTTGTGCAAATCAGGTTTTGTTTATGAATGTTATATCGCATTGCTAACTTTATATGGCTATAAATGGAAAGAGGCTTCCTTTAACTCGAGGGTGGTGTTCTGGAAGCAGTAACGCCGACTTCAAGGCTACTGGCTTCCTGAATTGGACTTCTGTTCCCAGGCTATTCTGTCCTATTTCATATCAAAATAGCATTCACTGTGTGAGATGCGATCTCTGAACGCACCGCACCTGTCAGTACCCGAAAATGAGCTGTGCCCCATTTCTCGTTTGGAGGCAAGATACTTCCTCGCACTTTAGAGCCACTAAGGGAGTCTGTCTTTGTACCCACGGGGCCCGTAGAATAACTGAAGCTTCTGTGCATTTCCATCTATTTGGAGAGGACCATCTGTCTTTATTTCATTTCTGTGCAATTGCAACTACTTGCAGACATTCGTCAAAGCCCCAGAAATCAAAATTACAAGGCAGTGCTGGCTGGCCTTTTCACTGGAGGTAGCCTGGACGGACTGAGTGCAGAAGTACATTAGGAAGGCATCCGAAATGCAGACCTAAACAGAAACACTTTCCTTGCAGTGAATGGAGATGAAGGCAAAGACCAATGGCTGCACAGGATGCTGAGAATAGAGGACGGTTGCGGACAAGCCTAAGACATTTTATACCGCTCACTTGAGGCTCAGGGAATATTACAGAAAAGGGTGAGGAAATGATGTCAGAGCCACAGGATTGGAAAGGCAGCTGTAAAACACCATCTTCTAAGCAGGACACAGATGTGGGGACCAGGAGCTCACAGTAGTGGTAACAGCACAGGATGCACAAGAGCCGAGCTCTCCTCTCTCACAGAAGGGATCCCCCAGGGCCTTACCACATACTGCTGATCTGTTGGTAATCGACAGATGCTAAGAGAATGGGAGGCTTGGTAGCCAGTTGTGTAAGCCTTGGTGAGTCCTCAGACTCCAATAGTCAGATCCAAACTCAGGATCACAGAGATGGTCCTGACTAAACGTTGTGACACACTAAGCAGAACCCAACCTAGTAAACAGGGGAATCGTTTTATGTGGTGGCCTAGCAGGGGCAAGAGGAAGATGAGTCAAAATACATAGTGCAGCCGGGCAGTGGTGGCGCACGCCTTTAATCCCAGCACTCGGGAGGCAGAGGCAGGCTGATTTCTGAGTTCGAGGCCAGCCTGGTCTACGAAGTGAGTTCCAGGACAGCCAGGGCTATACAGAGAAACCCTGTCTCAAAAAAACAAAATAAAAAACAAAAACAAAAACAAAAAAATACATAGTGCATGGAGGTAAAATTGTGAGAGAAGAGAATTTATTTTAAAAAAAATACAGCAAGTGGGAGGGAATGAGAAGAACAGAAAAGCTTCAGGTTGTGTTAGCAACAAGCCTTGGTGCTCCAGGTATTCCAGAGCTCCAGATGTGCTGGGACTCCAGGTGTGCCGAGGTTGTAGGTGTGTCTGGTGCTGCTCTGGTTTGGAAACATGAAGAAATGAGTCACGACTCTTTTGGTCTCTGTGATAATTTGTATATACTTGGCCCAGGGAGTGGCTCTATTTGGTGATGTAGCCTTGTTGGAGTAGGTGTGTCACTGTGGGCATGGGCTTTAATACCCTAGTCCTAGCTGCCTGGAAGACAGTATTCTGCTAGCAGCCTTCAGATGAAGATGTAGAGCTCTCAGCTCCTCCTGCACCATGCCTGCCTGGATGCTGCCATGTTCCCATCTTGATGATAATGGACTGAACGTTTGAACCTGTAAACCAGCCCCAATTAAATGTTGTCCTTAAAAAAGTTGCCTTGGTCATGGTGTCCGTTTACAGCAGAAAGACCCTAAGACAGTCTCCAAATGCAAAGAGATATTTTCAGTAAGACATGCCAATAATACTCTTTTAATTTCTATTTATATATTTTATGGGGTGTCTGTCTGTCTGTGTCTGTGTGTGTACATGCATGTGTGTCCACACGGCGGCACATGTAGTCAACAGTGAGTTTGGTTCTTGGGTCAGGACTCTCCAAAACCTTTTTCTCTGGAACTTACTAACTCACCCAGCCTGGACTGGCCAGTGAGTCCCAGGATCCACCTCTCTCTACCTTCCTAAAAGTGGGAGGCAGGATCCAAACTAAGGCTCTTGTACTTTACTGATGGATTGATCTCCCCAGTTCTTTGTGGAAGTGGACTTTTCTGCGCTACTTTATTACCTCCCTTCCAACCCTGATTTCACCCTGATCCCTTCCAGCCTCCCAACACTAGGTAGGAGAGAAAGAAGATTAGAGAGGAAAGGGGCATAGACCTCTTTAGACTACTTCCTGCTGCTTAGGGGCATCAAGTTCCTTAGGGCAAGTCCAATCTTCAATGTCAGGATATCCAATTTCTTCTTCTCTCTTTGCTCACAGTCACTTGACAAACTGCAGCCATGGAAACCACCAGCATCAGCACCAGCATCAGCATCCTCTGTGCCCGTTCCCTCTTCTGGCATTCAGACATTTATACTTCTCAAAACTTCACTGAATTCCAAAAGTCACACACTTGCAGAAACTATCTGCAGCTGGCAAAACCACACCTCTGCTGGATCACGAGGCAAATCATAATCACCTGCTGTGAAGCAGCCTCTTGTCCTACACCTGGAATTAGAACAAAAACACATACACAACATAGCTGGGTTTTTTTAAGAAACCAAAACTCTCACTACATCTTAGTGATATTCGTAAGTGCTTAGCAGAGAGGAAGGGCCCTGGAAAGCTTGCAGAAAAGATCTAGGAGGAGATCAGGAGTACTGCCCATGCACACTGGCTTCACACACACCCTGGGAAGAGGTTCCTTGATTCTTCAGTTCTCTAGAACACTCTGCCCACACCACATCTGCATCTTCTCTGAGAGTTAGACAGCTGGCCTGGGCCTGCTGGGCTCCAGTTCTAGAACACCTGTGATGACCTGGCCTTCCACCAGTGACTGATTCAGCAGACAACAGACCCCGCTGATATTTACATCCAAGGTGCCCCTTGGGGGTCACGTGGAGGCCACATGCAACTAAGCCCACACTTTTCCTCATGTGGCCTCTGTCCCACTTGCCTTTCACATTCTCTCAGACTAGAGGACTCCCATCATCATGGACAGAACAGTCCACACAGGCCAGTTGTGTCCAGCCATACTACAAAGTTCATACCCAAGAACCATACTGTTGCCCTGCTAATTAAGGTCAAAGTCTTCCGTTGTCAGGATAGCATTCTCAGCTTGACACAATATGGAAGACTCTATGGCAGGGCTTTTCTGATCTTGTTTGTGAAGTTCAAACCCCCATACGCCTCTACCTGCAGAATGTTACAGTACAGGTTCAACTTCCTTTCTCCCAATAAGACCTTTTCAGCTAGCACCTGAGATTCCTGGAATACTTCCCCATGCAAATGAGGCACTTTGGTCCCTAAGACTTTAGCCAATGACCTTTGCCCATTCTGAATGTTTCTATCCTCAAGTCCTCCAAATCATATAAGCCTCGAATCACCCCAAGTACAGTCGATCTTCCTCCCCAAAGCTGGTCCCAGTGTCATCATTTACCATACTCTCTGCTCACGGGGCTTCTGTACCCCACCAATCCAGTCCATCTTCTCTGCTTCCTTTGCCCTTGTGGACTGATCCCCATGGGCAGGGTGGGTCACAAAATACAAACAAGGAAACAAAGGAAAGACACCTGTGACTAGACAGATCTGCGGTTCTTGAAGAAGATGAAGCTTAGTTCACACAAACCATGCCAAGGGGCTTACAACCGCTTGGAACTCCAGCTCTGAGAAGATCTGATGCCATCTTCTAGCCTTTGTGGGTACCTGCACTTATATGCACACACACATACATACATACACACACACACACAGCCATACTCACACACATTCATACACATATACACATACACACACACTCATACACATAGTCACACACACTCATACACATGGTCACACACACATTCATACACACACACACTCATACACACAGAGTCACACATTCACAGTCATACACACATACACATACATACACTCATACACAGTCACACACACATTCATATACATACACACACTCATACAGAGTCACTTATTCATACACACATACATTCAAACACAGAGTCACACACATTCATACATACACACTCATGCACACAGAGTCACACATTCATGCACACTTACACACACTCATACAGTCACAGACACACATTCATACTCACACACACTCAAACATAGAGTCACACACCCACATTCATACACACATACACACTCATACACAGAGTCTCACAAAATTCATACAGACTCACATAAACATACACACACTCATTCACAGAGTCTCACAAAAATTCATACACACTCACATACACACAGTCACACACTCATTCATACATATACACACATTCACATTCTCTTTCTCTCTCTCTCTCTCACACACACACACACACCATTGTGTTGGGCCATACTCATAAACATCTTTGGTGGCAGGAGGCCATGAGCCCAGGTTGGACACACTTGGAGTAGCATCTGCACTGGGTGGTTTACTGAAGTTTCTCTTGCCTCTTTGGTTCCGTTCTGAGAAACAGACCCCCATGCAGGAGGAGGAAGATGGGATGCAGAATCAGAGCCTAACTTTACTGCATGGTCTCTGTTTCATAACCCTCTTCCAATGCAAGGACCACTGTTCCACGGAGAGACACATGGAGAAGGGAGCTTGGGAGGCGAGTTCATAAATGGGGGAAAGCCCGCTTCCTCCAGGAGTCTGGAAAGTCCTCTCTTGGTCCTCAGTATGGAAGTCAAACAGATATCTGCACTAGTAAGAAACATGCCGGGGTGGGGGAACTGAACTAGCCACTCATCTGCTCAGGGAGCCGCCGACTTGACAGATTACATAGGGGTTGTTACTGTACAATGTGAGGGTCTGGGATCTGATCCCCAGAAGCCATGTAACACGGGGACATGGAAGTACATGTCTACAATCTCAACACTGCTGTAGAGAGAGGAGAGGGAGGGCTGGGAGAACCAATCCCTGGAAGCTAGCTGCCAAGCTAGCCTGGACTACACGGCAACAGACAAGAGGCTTTGGATCAACACCGAGGTCGCTCTCCTCTGACCACCATATACATGATGTGACATGAGAGCACCTGCATGCGTGTGCGTGCGCACAGGCACACATGCAGCCACATAATTCTATATAATATAATTAATATAATATAGTTATGGCAGTATTGCCCCTGACTTCTAATTTTCTTTTGAGTCAAGAGTCTTGCTATGTAGCCCAAGCTGGCTTACCATCTTACTGCTTCTGTCTCCCAAGCACTGGGTGACAGGCTGACATGTGCCCCCACACTCAGGTCTGACTTCTGACTTTTACACATAATTTAAATGAGGCCTTCCTTTGCTAGGGCACTGAGGAATAGCCTGGAGTCTCCTGGAACTGGAGCTCTGCCTTCCCACGACACCCTGGCCACCCAGGCAAGATGCACAGAGCTCCGAGTCCATCCCCCAAAACAGCTTTCCTCATGAATTCCCCGGAGGAGATAACATCTGAGTTGTCTTGGATGAAGTATTTCTGTATGCATTAGTGGTCCTTCACTGAGAAGACTGGAACAATTAACGTTATCTTGATTAATGAACCTAAATTAGCTTTGTAATCTTTGATGCATCTTCCTTTCTGCCAGCAGGAATTTGGGACTGAGTTTGCGCAGCCCACCGGGCAAGCTTCCACGTGGCTACAGCTGCATGGTCGCCTGGTGTAAGATGAAGCAGTTACTGCTGAGGTCTGAAGTCTGAGGGTCACCGTTGTCAGCTCTGACTGGGTCACGGTTGTGACTCCGTTGACTTATGTGTAAGGTGGGGCTCATGATCACACCACCCTCAAAACTGTGCTCACACTGAGGACCCCTTCAAACAGCCTTCACCTCACTTGGAAACCCCATGGGAATAAAAATGGTGGCCACCTCCCTAGATCAGTAGAATCCTGAATTCTCCGAAGCCCAGATGTGCTTTTACTAAGCATCTGGGCATCATAGAGCACCGACCTCTGGGAGCCTTGTTCTTCGGGATAGTTCTGACTCTTGCTGCTGACTGCAATTGGCTGGGGACATGTTAAATACGTCAATGCTGTGTTCCAACCCTGAGACGCTTCATGCAATTGATTTAGAGTGGATCCTGGTTTGGTTTTCTCACTGTCCTGCAAGGCTGGACACAGCGGCGCCTGCCCACAGTCCCAGCACTTGGCAAGAAGCAGCAGGAAGGTCATGAGTTGAAATTCGGCTGAAATAGAGAGTTCAGGCAAGGTTAGGCTGACTACTGAGACTGAAAAGGGGAAAAAGAGCAAAGGGTCCAGTGAGAGGTTGAGGGGGAGAGGGGAAATGGAAGCCTGAGGACCAGAAGTCAACCCCCAAGACCTGCATGTAAAGCTGGAGGTGACTGTGAGCCTCTGTCAATCTCAGGATTTCTACAACTGTGTGGGAGGTGGACACAGAAGGGGGCCTGGAAGCCCACGCCAGGCTGGAGTATGCAGCAGCCCTGAAGAAAAAAACAAAACAAAACAAAAACCAAAAAAAAGCAAAACAAACAAACACAACACAATGCACCTACCCGAGTAACGTGGAGCTGTCCCCTGGCTCCTGTGTGCTGTGACACACGTGCCCACCTTCACAGAAAATAAAGAGGCAAAACCACAAATAGATAAATGCGTGTTTCCTAAGAGCTGATGTTGGATAGCAGGGATGGGGAGGGCACTGTTACATCTCACAGTCCAGAGGAAGCTTGAGATATTCGCAGCCTAGTCTAACACTGGAGGTCACAGCCCTGGTGCCGGAGAGTACACAGTAATGCCAGTGGACACCAGGACAGCTCAGCATTTCAAGAAATCCCTGGGGCCAGACATCCAGGGATGTGACAGTGAGGGAGAAGTGGGAGGGGGAGAGGGAGGGGAAGAAAGAGAGGCAGGCAGGCAGGCAGGCAGGCAGGCATCTAGAATCTCAATGCGGCTGACCACCAGGCCACAGGAGCAAGACGGAGCTTCCGTGGCTTTAGCCACTCTCCCTTTGCTAGGCAAAGCCCCTCAAGGGAGAAAATTGATCAGGCAGTGGGTATAGTTTCTTTGCTTGTGACTATTTTCCCTCTACTTTTCTGCTGTGCTTCCACAAAGCTGGGGGGGGGGGTCCCCCTACCAGATGCTAGAAGCCATGCTGTTTAGATTTTTTTTTTTGAGCAAGTTCCTCTTTGCTTAACACATTGCCCAGCCTCGGGTATTCTGTTACAACATCATACAACAAATGAAGACATCTTTGTATTCTGGCATTTCCCAATAACAACCACTTTTCTCTGGCCTGGTAGTACATTTCTGATCAAGAGGAGAGAGAGAGGAAGGCGGGGAGGGGGGAGGGAAGGAAGAGGAAGAGGGAGAGGGAGAGGGAGAGAGAAAGAGGCTCATCAAGTCTGAAGCAAAGTACAATAAGAAATAAACGGAGGAAGCAATACAACACATGCTTTAGTGAGCACATGCAACCAGAAGAATGTGAGTGGGGAGTGCTTCAGGGTGAAGAATGAAGGATCCAGGAACAGCAGTAACTGTCGCTTCCTCAGAGACCAAAGACAAGAAACAAGACACATCAGGGGTTTTGTTTTGTTTTGTTTTGTTTTATAGTTTTTAGTGCTCTCCTTCTAAGATCTGGTTTCTGTTTTACTCCTGGGTCAGTAAGAAAAACTCTGGTGGCCCAGAGAGCATCAGGTGTGTCAGCACCTATCAGCCTGATCCCCTGGGTCAGGGCATCTTAATCCGTGCTGAACCTCTCCCCACAGCCATCATCTGCATCCATGAGGCTCTGGTCTCCCACTGTGCACAGAGCAGGCTCAAGTTGCATGTGAAAATACGGGGAGACTCAGCCACCCCAGTGAGAAGCTGCCCAGGGCTCCCCAAGAATTGAGCTCGGATCACCTGACACTCGTGTGCTCAATACACAACTCCCGGTCTCTTTACTCTGCCTCTCTGCCTTCCCCTTGCTCTGTTCCTCCCTTCATCATCTCTTACAGGAAAAACCCATCTTGAGGAATCTGCTGCCCTTGGTCAGTGCTGGGGGGTTGAACTAAGACCCAGGGAGTGCCAAGCCTGTGAGGGCATGGTTGGGCTCCACACTGCTGAAGTCACCATCCCAGACAGTCTTAAATCTGGTGCTCATGAGTTCCCAAGACTGGCTTTTTTGGCCTGGAAAGAGTTCATTTTCTCCAGTCTACTCTCCTCTGTTGTAAGCCAGACAAATTGACTCCTCGAACAGGCATGCCCTCTCTCAGGGTCGGGTAAGTGTATTACCGACTATTGAATTAGGAAGGAAGTTGACCGCTTGCCCTGTTCGTTCAGCAGACTCTGAGTGGAGATTCATATCCCAAATGTCCTCCCTTGGGACGGACATGACTCACAGTGTCTGAGACAGGAGTGGCTTCTGAAATGCTCGTTCTGGAGTAGGCCGAGGCAGAGAAGACAGCCATCAGATTTCAATCAGTGTTATGGAGTAAGGGATATGAGGAATGGAAACTTAATATCTCCTAGTCACAGGGAAGCTGAGCTGAGCGGTGAGGACACAGAGCAGAGAGTCACAAGGGAAAAGAGTGAGTGGTAGGCAGACCCCAAAAGCAGTGAGCTCCCAGAGGCTGTTGGAGCTTGCTGCGGGAACATGATAAGTGTGTCCAGGTACAAAATGGTGACCCTGAAGAAAACACTGTAACCTGAGGAAGGTTGCCTGACCTCCACCTCACTGCAAGCCCAAGGTCAAGTCAGCAGGCTGGGGCTGTGGGTGGCCAATGGGACCAGGGGTTGAGAACAAAAGATAGCCAAGGAGAAGAAAAGAACATGTTCTAGAGGGGACTGTGTGCCCCTCTGCCTGGGTCCATCCCTCCACTACACCACAGAGCCTATTGGTGTAATGGTCATCTCAGAACTTGTGCAGATTTCTGTTTTGACCAGTCCCACCTAGAACCATCTAGCAATGGGGATGCTGGACAGCATGGCTCCCATTCAATTAGCTGTCAGGATGCAGAATGCCTGAGGACCATTCTGGCACAGCACGGTTGGCTTTGATTTTATTATTTTTTATTTTTTTATCCGCTGTGCTTTCTTCAACCTAGATGCTGTGAGCTTTTAAGGTCAGCTCACTAGAATAGGGATGCTCATCCTACAGTGGCTTTTTCCAACAGTGGGCAGAATGTGTACTACGTGTGTGTGTGTGTGTGTGTGTGCGCGCTCACAAACAGTGGTGTGTGCTGTGTGTGTCATGTGTTTGTGTGTGCTCTGTTTGCTCTGTGTGTATATGTGCTTTGTGCTGTGTGTAGTGTTTATGTATGCTATGTGTATAGTGTGTGTGTGCTTTGTATAGTATGTGTGTCCTGTGTTTGTAGTGTGTCTTTATACTGTATGTAGTATTGTGTGCTGAGGGGCTGTGTGTGTGTGTGTAGAGTGTGTACTGTGTGCATACTGTGTGTGTGCTGTGTGTATGTAGTGTGTGAGCTGTGTGCATACTGTGTGTGTGCTGTGTGTGTGATAGAGAAAACACAAAGAGAGAGAGAAGGTGAAAGATCCTGACAGAATGTAAAAGGTCACAGAAACCCTGAAATTGGCAAAATAGATGTCACTGTTAGCAGAACTAGCTTCACTGATTTAGAAAAATAGAGGTGCACAATGCTCTGGCCACTCCTTGAACCTGTGTGTCTGCCAATGTTCTGACCGTTCCTTGAACCCATGTGTGTGCCCACTGCTGAAGTCCACTGCCAGGTGTTTGTGATATTGGTTGCTGAGAAAGAGTCAGAAAATCTCCCCAGCAACCACAGCCGGGGCCAATCCTAAGTTGCTACACCTGCACCAGACTCTTTCCTTGTACCCCTCCCATACCCATTGTATTAGTCAGGGTTCTCTAGAGTCACAGAACTTATGGATAATTTCTAAATAGTAAAGGAATTTATTGATGACTTACAGTCGGCAGCCCAATTCCCAACAATGGTTCAGTCGCAGCTGTGAATGGAAGTCCAAGGATCTAGCAGTTACTCAGTCTCACGCAGCAAGCAGGCGAAGGAGCAAGAGCAAGAGCTAGACTCCCTTCTTCCAATGTCCTTATATTGTCTCCAGCAAAAGGTGTAGCCCAGATTAAAGGTGTGTTCCACCACACCTTTAATCCCAGATGAAAGGCATAGCCAGATTAAAGGTGTGTTCCTTAACTCGGAGATTCAATCTTCTGGAATCCATAGCCACTATGGCTTAAGATCTTCAAACCAAGATCCAGATAAGGATCTCCAAGCCTCCAGATAAGGGTCACTGGTGAGCCTTCCAATTCCGGATTGTAGTTCATTCCAAATATTGTCAAGTTGACAACCAGGAATAGCCACTACAATCCACCCCTTGTCAACTTGACACAAATAATATCTCATGTTCACATGAAACAATAACAAGGTTGTAAATACGCCTAACATGATATAACTATCCCTCGTACAATCGCAAACGCATTAGTAAATTTACAATGGGCATTCATATTACTTTATAATCCTCGTTTCTGCAACTGGTTACGTGGCCTTAATTGGTATTTATAACTACCTTCCTCTACTACCCATTCTGTATTTCCTTCACCTTCAGCCAGCACCTCAGCAGGTCTTGGCTCTTTTCCTGGAGGATTGACCCATACCTTCATTCCTGATGGGTCTGCGTCCTTTGTCATCCTGCTTGGATTAGGCTGTTGTAGTTTCCCATTGACTTTAATCACAGGACATGGTAGTACTAAGAGACGCCCTAAGGGATCTCCTGCACTCCAGACATAATCTTGCTTACCACCATTGTGAAGAGGTAATCCAATTTCCCCATGGTAATCTGGATCTATCACCCCTCCTAACACTGTTATTCCTTTTTTAGCCTGTTGGTTTAAGGGCATTAGAAGCCCAAAATGACCAGGGGGAAGTCTGAGCTTCCAGTTCAATGAAATGTTTGTTGTAGCTCCTGGTAGGAGCACTCCCCTCTCTGGAGCCAAAACTTCTAAGCCAGCAGAACCTAGAGTTATGGGGACAGGAAGCAAAAATTTTCCTAGAGGGTCACTAGGAGTGATAGTAAGTGGAACTATTCCGTTTTCCACCCCTTGATTCCTGGACCCATGAATCCTGGCTATGGGTGAAACTGTACCATATATCGAGCGCTGATTCAAAGCATATACTGCCTTCTGAAGAACTCTGCCCCAGCCTTCCAAGCTGTTACCACCTAATTGGCGCTGTAACTGCGTCTTCAAAAGGCCATTCCATCTTTCTATCAGCCCAGCTGCTTCAGGATGATGGGGAATGTGGTAAGACCAGTGAATTCCATGATCGTGAGCCCACTGTCATACTTCTCTGGCTGTGAAATGAGTTCCTTGGTCAGAAGCAATACTGTGTGGAATACCATGACGATAGATGAGGCATTCTGTCAGTCCGTGAATGGTGGTTTTAGCAGAGGCATTACGTGCAGGAAAGGCAAATCCATAACCAGAATAAGTATCTACTCCAGTAAGAACAAAACGCTGTCCTTTCCACGAAGGAAGTGGTCCAATGTAGTCAACCTGCCACCAGGTTGCTGGCTGGTCACCTCGAGGAATGGTGCCATATCTGGGGCTCAGTGTTGGTTTCTGCTGTTGGCAGATCTGGCAATCAGCAGCAGCTGTAGCCAGGTCAGCCTTGGTGAGTGGAAGCCCATGTTGCTGAGCCCAAGCATAACCTCCATCTCGACCACCATGGCCACTTTGTTCATGTGCCCATTGAGCAATGACAGGGATGGCTGGGGAGAGAGGCTGATTGTCCACAGAACGGGTCATCTTATCCACTTGATTATTGAACTCCTCCTCAGCTGAAGTCACCTTTTGGTGAGCATTTACATGGGACACAAATATCTTCACATCCTTTGCCCATTTGGAGAGATCTATCCACATACTTCTTCCCCAGATGTCTTTCTCACCAATTTTCCAATTGTGATCTTTCCAAGTCCCTGACCATCCAGCCAATCCATTGGCTACAGCCCATGAGTCAGTGTATAATCGTACATCTGGCCATTTCTTCTTGCAAACAAACTGTAATACCATGTGTACTGCCCGAAGTTCTGCCCACTGTGAAGATTTCCCTTCACCTGTGTCTTTCAAGGTTGTCCCAGAAAGGGGTTGTAATGCTGCAGCTGTCCACTTCTGGGTGGTGCCTGCATAACGAGCAGAGCCATCAGTAAACCAGGCTCTAGTCTTCTCCTCTTCGGTCAGTTGATCATAGGGAACACCCCATGAGGCTATAGGTGCATGCTTGGCAGCAGATGGCATTGTAACAGGAGTAGAAACCATAGGCATTTGAGCAACTTCTTCATGTAACTTGCTTGTGCCTTCAGGACCTGCTCTGGCCCGATCACGTATATACCACTTCCATTTGATAATAGACTGCTGCTGTGCACGTCCCACTTTATGACTTGCAGGGTCTGATAGTACCCAGCTCATGATGGGTAGTTCAGGTCCCATAGTGACTTGGTGTCCTATTGTCAGACGTTCAGTTTCCACTAAGGCCCAATAGCAGGCCAAGAGCTGTTTTTCAAAGGGAGAATAGTTGTCTGCAGATGATGGTAGAGCTTTGCTCCAAAATCCCAAAGGCCTTTTCTGTGATTCACCTACAGGGGCCTGCCAGAGGCTCCAAACAGCATCTCTATCAGCCACAGACACCTCAAGTACCATCGGGTCTGCTGGGTCATATGGTCCAAGTGGTAGAGCAGCCTGCACAGCAGCCTGGACCTGTTGAAGGGCCTTCTCCTGTTCCAGGCCCCACACAAAGCTAGCAGCTTTCCGAGTCACTTGGTAAATAGGCCTAAGTAACACACCCAAGTGAGGGATGTGTTGTCTCCAGAATCCAAATAGGCCCACTAAACGTTGTGCTTCTTTCTTGGTTGTAGGAGGGGCCAGGTGCAATAACTTATCTTTCACCTTAGAAGGAATATCTCTGCATGCCCCACACCACTGGACTCCTAAGAATTTCACTGAGGTAGATGGTCCTTGAATTTTGGTTGGATTTATTTCCCATCCTCTGATACGCATATGTGTTACCAATGAGTCCAAAGTGGTTGCTACTTCCTGCTCACTTGGTCCAATCAGCATAATGTCATCAATATAGTGCACCAATGTGATATTTTGTGGAAGATCCAAACGATCAAGATCCCTTCTAACTAAATTATGACACAGGGCAGGAGAGTTAATATATCCTTGAGGCAAAACTGTGAAGGTATACTGTTGGCCTTGCCAACTGAAAGCAAATTGCTTCTGGTGGTCCTTATGGACAGGTACTGAGAAGAAGGCATTTGCCAGATCAATAGCCGCATACCAGGTGCCAGGAGATGTGTTAATTTGCTCAAGTAAGGAAACTACATCTGGTACAGCAGCTGCAATTGGAGTTACTACCTGATTTAGTTTTCGGTAATCAACTGTCATTCTCCATGATCCATCTGTTTTCTGCACTGGCCAGATAGGAGAGTTAAATGGAGATGTGGTGGGAACCACCACCCCTGCATCTTTCAAGTCCTTGATAGTGGCAGTAATTTCTGCAATTCCTCCAGGAATACGATACTGTTTTTGATTCACTATTTTCTTTGGCAGAGGCAACTCTAAAGGCTTCCATTTGGCCTTTCCAACCATAATAGCCCTCACTCTACAGTTCAGGGAACCAATATGAGAATTCTGCCAATTTCTGAGTATATCTATCCCAATTATACATTCTGGAACTGGGGAAATCACCACAGGATGTGTCCGGGGACCTACTGGACCTACTGTGAGTCGGACATCAGTCAAAACTCCATTAATCACCTGCCCTCCATAAGCCCCTACTTTAACTGGAGGGCCACAATGTTTCTTGGGATCCCCTGGGATCAGTGTCAACTCAGAACCAGTATCCAGCAGACCCCGAAAAGTCTGATTATTTCCTTTTCCCCAGTGTACAGTTACCCTTGTAAAAGGCCGTAGGTCCCTCTGGGGAAGAACTGGAGAAAGGGTAACAGCAAAACCTTTGAGTGTCTTATCAAGATCCTTCCTCAGAGGAACCTGGCCACCCCTTCATTCAAGGGGTTCCGGATCTGCAAACTGTCTCAAGTCTGGAAATTGATTCACTGGCCGAGATTGCTGTTTACCACGATCTAATGTAGCCTTTCTTTCATTTGTTTGAGAATTTTTCTGCTTATACAGATCAAACAAATATGCAGTAGGCTTCCTATGTATTTCATTCCTGGAAACACCATGATTGATTAGCCAGTACCAAAGGTCCAAGCGAGTCATGCCATTATAAATTTCACCTCTCCTGTGCTGACCATTACTGGGTATGTTATTATAAACATTCTTTTGTCTACGCTGTCCATTATAATAACTAGGATCACCTTGTCTCCGGCGATTCAATGCTGCCACCTGGCCCTTGTTACCTCGGGATCCAACTAAACCCAGTGAATTTAATTCATCTAATTGAGCAGAAGCATCTCCAATGCTAAGATCTGGCACAAGGAAAAGGGAAAGAACAAAACCCTTCAAATGTGCTGGTGCCCCTCTCACCAATTTGCGTCTTATAGAGCTGGTGAAAGGCATATCTTCTGGACCTTCCCATTGTGGACAATTATGCTTTACACAATATATCCACTCTAGCATTGCAATTTCCCTAAGTCTTAAAATCCCTTCATCAACACTAAGCCACGGAATATCAGGCATCTCCAAGTCATTTCCAGTAGGCCATCTTTTGATAAACACCTCAGCCAACCATTCAAACAAACTTTTGACACCTTTTTTAACTATGCGAGCTTCCGTATTAAACCTAGAATCTCTACTCAGAGGACCCATGTCAATAAACTCAGCCTGCTCTAGTTTTATGTTCCTTCCACCCTTATCCCACACCCTTAAAATCCATTCCCACACATATTCACCAGGTTTCTGCTTGAATGAATTAGCAAACTCATTAAGCTCCTTAGTAGTGTAGCGAATTTCCTCATGGACTATACTTTCTACCTCCCCTCTAGGAGCCTGTTTTGCTTTGAGTCTGGTTACAGGTCTAGAAGAAACTATTGGTGGGCCGTGAGCAGACTCTGCAAAATTAATTTCCTCATGTGGGGAAGGCATTATTTCAAGAGGTGGGGCTGAGGGTACTACTTCCTCAGGTGGGGCAAACCCTTGAGAATCTGAGGATTCAAAATTCTCAGCTTCAACATGGTCTTCCCACACATCCCCGTCCCATGTTGTAGGATCCCATTCTTTGCCAATTAGAGCCCTTACTTTAACTGTCGACACACTCTGAGGCTGAGACTTGAATTTTCTCTGTAGTTCAGCCAACCTTACAATGAGAGTTTCTGTTTGATTTTCTGCAACTTGAGCTCTATTGCTACAAGAGAGAAGATTCTCCTCAAGGACACACTTAGCAACTTTTAGATCGTTTACTTGTGTCTGGAGCCTTTCGATTTTATCACACAACTCCTTCCTTTCATTCATCATTTTTTCCACAGATACTAAGAGCAGCCAGCCAGTAAAATCATTTTTCGATTTTTTCCCCATCTTGTAGAAAGCTTTGTGCACTGAATCACCTAATTCATTAAGAAAATCAAGGGCATTAGCTTCTTTAAGTTCGGAATATAGTTTCAACCATGGGTCTTCAAAATTCTCTGAGCTCCCAGGAGGGAGAGAATCTGGAGAGGTTTCAATATTTGAAAGTGCTGGTGGATCAACAAGCCAATTCCAGTATTTTAAAAGATTCATCCTTGTACTTCTGTTACTCTAGAACCACTCCTGGTACCAACTTCTGTATTAGTCAGGGTTCTCTAGAGTCACAGAACTTATGGATAATTTCTAAATAGTAAAGGAATTTATTGATGACTTACAGTCGGCAGCCCAATTCCCAACAATGGTTCAGTCGCAGCTGTGAATGGAAGTCCAAGGATCTAGCAGTTACTCAGTCTCACGCAGCAAGCAGGCGAAGGAGCAAGAGCAAGAGCTAGACTCCCTTCTTCCAATGTCCTTATATTGTCTCCAGCAAAAGGTGTAGCCCAGATTAAAGGTGTGTTCCACCACACCTTTAATCCCAGATGAAAGGCATAGCCAGATTAAAGGTGTGTTCCTTAACTCGGAGATTCAATCTTCTGGAATCCATAGCCACTATGGCTTAAGATCTTCAAACCAAGATCCAGATAAGGATCTCCAAGCCTCCAGATAAGGGTCACTGGTGAGCCTTCCAATTCCGGATTGTAGTTCATTCCAAATATTGTCAAGTTGACAACCAGGAATAGCCACTACACCCATTTCTTGAGAATAGACATTGTTTAAATCTGGAAATCCCCTACTCTCCCCCTTCTCCTTTCCCCCCTGAGGGCCTATAAAAACTGGGACCTCTTTCCCCTGGAGGTCAACTCCTCTACCCCTGCATGGGATATGAGTCGTCCCCAGAGCTCTGGCTCCCCCCCCCACGCCTGCCCCCGAATAAAGCCTCATGTGGTTTGCAACAAGCTCGATCTATCGTGAGTTCTTGGGTGTCCACTATTGTCCTGAGGCCTGAGCGAGGGGCTCCTTTCGGAGTCTTTCAAAGGCACAAACAGAAAGAAAGACAGACAGATGGACGGATGGACAGACAGACAGCAGAAGCCATCTCTCTAGCTCTGGAAACATTTTTGATCAAACAATGAGTAGAGAGCAGGGGTGTGGCTGAATAGCTCACACTATGTAAAGCATTCATTCCCTTTTGCAGCATCTCTGGCTCCAAGTGTGCACGATGTCACCACCGAGTCCTGCACTGTATGTGGTGGCCTTCTGCTCACTCACATCCTCAAAGTTTGCAGAGTTGAACACATTTAAAAACACCACACGAGCATTGGAAGGTATCACACAACATCCACAAGATCCCGTTCACGTCCTTTAGCAAAAGGGGAAAGGCAGTGGGGGGCGGGGGGCTTCCAAGTCTCCTCTGTGCTTCCCTAGCTGGACATGAAATCTTTGTTTGCTGTGTTGTCTCGAGCTGCGGAGAAGAAGGCGTCTGCAGATAAGGGGTGAGAGGAGGAGGTCAATGGGATGAATGTGATCAACATTATTTAAGTATGAAAAGTCATAATGACATGGAATATTATGTATAACTGACAACTTAGGCTGAACAGCATGGGGAGGGGCCAATATCTGCTACAGTATCCAGTCAGGAGAACTGCCACAAAATGAACAAGAGATGGTATGGAGAAGCTGCCTGTGTGTTTCCAAAGTCTGGAGATGGCCCCGCTTGAATACTGCTGCCACTATGTATGTGAACTCCTGTTCCTGGAGTCAGCAGCCACCAAGCCTAAGCACTGGCTCTGAAGAGCTGTTAGAAAGAAAAATGCAAATGAGACTGTCTAATTGCAAATTGCTCCAGCCCACTTTGATGCCTCTGGTGATGAAGCCAAAGCTTTCCCAAGCAGATCAGCGCTGGCTCCTCCTTTCAGAAGCTCAGCTGCCTCCTTGGCAGGGAACCAGGGCCGCTGCAGACTCGCAGTGGTGTGCCCACTTTGGGGACATCCAGACGTGTGGATCTGGCTAGTTTTCTCATTAAAGATACAGCTGGAAGCAGGCATCCTCCACATCTGTTAGGGGTGTGGACTTAGGACCTTGGCCACCCTTACAGTCTATTTGAAAGGGTCATCACTGAAGCAGGCATCCAAGCAAACCCAGAAGTGTGGGGGGAGAGCACCCTCATAGGAGGAGGAAGAAGGGGGTGGGGGAGGGGGTTTCCAGAGGGGAAACTGGGAAAGGGGATAACATTTTAAATGTAAATAAATAAAATATCTAATTAAAAAATATATATACAAAAGGATGCTTCCATCTGTGGCTAGAAATCACCCATAGCTATGCTCCGGGTTAGGAGTTCCCAAGCTTCAATGCCTTCATCTATAAAATGGGAGCACAGCTCAGTGTCTAGGTCAAGATCGCCTGCCAGAGGAACCATAGCTTAGCATAGAGTGGATTATTAGGAAATGCTACATCTCTGAGCATTTTTATACCCATCCTTAGGATGGAATCTTAGGGTAAGTTACAGAAAGCCAAGCCACACTCAAACTTTAATCTTTTTCTTTTAAAAATTTTAAATTATATTTTATCTCTATATGTTATTACATGCGTGCGTGCGTGCACACATGCACTACAGTATACACATGGAGGATGGAGGTCAAGTGGCAATTGCAGATGTTGCGTCTCTCCTTCCACCCTTCCAGTCCTGGGGCTTGAACTCAGTTCTTCAGACTTGCTTGCAGGTGCCTTTACAGGCCGAGTCATGTCAGGCCCCAAGTTTGTTTATTTTATTTTTTACTGATAAGTTATATATGTACTCTATATCTGGTGGAGGCTTCCCCTCTCTTCTCTCCCCCCAGTCCCTTTCTCCACCTTCCCCCACCTACCCCAATCCTTCCCTTCTCTTCAGAAAGGGGCGGGCCTCCTATAGATATCAGCTAGCCATGGCATATCAACTTGCAGAAAGAGTAGGTTCATCTCCACCTATTGAGGCAAGATGAGGTAACCCAGCAAGAGGAAAGGGCCCCAAAGGCAGGCAATATTGTCAGAGACAGCCCCTGCTCCCGATTTAGGAGTCCCACAAGAAGACCCAGCTGCACAACTGTTACAAATGTGCAAAGGTCCTAGGTCCATCCCCTGCATGATGACTGGCTGGCTGTTCAGTCTCAATGAGCCGCTATTGTGCCCAGGTTAGCTGATTCTATACGTTTTCTTGTGGTGTCCTTGACCCCTCTGGCTCCTACAGTCCTTCCTCCCCCTCTCCCCCAGATTCCCCCAAGCTCCACGTAATGTCTGGCTGTGGCTCTCAGCATCTGTTTCCATCAGTTGCTGGGTGAAGCCTCTCTGATAACAGTTATGCTAGGCTCCTGTCTGCAAGTACAGCAGAGTATCATAAATAGTGTCAGGGTGGGCTCCCTCTCATGGCGGGGGTCTCAAGCTGGACCAGGCATTGGTTGCCTTTCCTTTAAATCCTGCACCATCTTTTACCCCTGCACATCTCATAGGCAGGACACACTGTGGGCTGAAAGTTTTGTGGCTGGGTTGGTGTTCCAGTCCCTCCATTGGAAGTCTTCAGGCCCCAAGATTTAATATTAAATAGATGGGTCATCTTAGATTTCTCATGTTTGGGTCAAGCTTACTATTGAATTTCCTGGGACTTCTTCTGGATTGGCTTAAAATGTTACCCATGCAAACACATGATTTAAGGGATGTTTTAGATCTCTCTGTTTCTGTCTCTGTCTCTCTCTCTCTCCTGCCTCCTCTCTGTCTTAAAGATATATGAACAGCCACAAAGGAACACCGATTTTCTTTACTCAAAGTGGAGACAGGAACACCGGGTGCCTTGCCAGCAGCCTCCTCTGCCTCGAGAAAGGCACAGCAGCCCTGAACGTGGGACTCACCAGCATCTTCACAGAGGCAAACCGCACATGCCACACCAGTCCCCAAACCAGACTTCTAGGAGACACTTAGCCAACCTACGACGTATGTATATGAATAAGTTAGGGTGTAAGGAACAGGGACGGGCCTGGTGTTCATAGAAAGAGTATTTTAATTAGGAACTAATATGATCATAATTTTTAAACTATCTAAATATTATTGGACATAGATACTATTTTAGTTTGAGTATAAAATGTTCTCTACTGGCCTATGTCTCAAAACTTTGGTTCATAATTGGCAGTGTTATTTGGGAAAGTTCTAGAAGATTTAGGGGGTGGGAACACTATCATTCATCTATCTGTTTATCTATCAATCTATCGTTTACCTATTTATCATCTATCTACTATATATCTACCAATTACCTATCATCTATTATGTATCTCTATCTATTATTGATCATTATCTATCACCTATTATCTATCATCTATTTATTATCTATCATCTGTTATCTATCATTTATCACCTATCTATTATCTAAATATCATCTATCTATCCTCTATCATCTATCATCTATTATCTATCATCTACCTATTATCTATCACCTCTCTAATTATCTATTTATCACCTGTCTCTGTCTCTCTGTCTGTCTGTCTCTCTGTCTCTGTCTATCTCTCTCTTTCTCTCTCTCTTTCTCTCTCTCTCTCCAGGGGAAAGCAGCTGTTTTATTCTCTATCTTAGAATTCTTGAGAGAAAGAGATGCCTCTGTATCCTAAGTAGCAGTTGGAGGCTTAGCATGTGTCTTAGGGTCGCTGTTGCTTCAATGAGACACCATGACCAATATCAAGTTGGAGAGGAAGGGGTTCATTCAACTTAGACTTCCACGACACTGTTTACATCATCAAAGACGTCAGGGCAGGAAGTGAAACAGAGTAAGAACCTGGAGGCAGGAGCTGATGCAGAAGCCATGGAGGGGTGCTGCTTATAGGTTTGTTCACCATGGCTTTCTCAGCCTGCTTCCTTATACAACCCAGTCCCACCCACAATGGGCTGGGCCCTCTCATGTCAATCACTGGCTAAGAAAACACCCTCCAGGATTGCCTACAGCAATCTGACCTAGGCATTTTCTCATTTGAGGCTCCCTCCCTCCTCTCCAGTTACTTTAGCTTTTGTCAAGCTGACATAAAACTAGCCAGCTCCACATAGGAAGGTTTTTCATTCTCTGTGTGTATTCTCCCTCCCGTCTGCCTTGTCTTGCCTTGTAGGATGGCTTTGCAGTTGAGATTTCTCTGAAAGTGTTTTTTGGTGGGTGGGCAGCTTTCACTGGAGCATCACATTCTGTAAATCTTGGACTCACGTGAGAACAGCAACAACATATAAACGAGGACAACATGGGCCTTGCGGTTATAAAACCGGCAGTCTGTTCGGACGGGCTCGTTGTCTTTTCAACGTGCGTCTCTGGCAGCTGTGGGAAATAAGAGTTTTCAAGGGAAACATCATTCCTGATTTAAACCAGGTGGCCCCCTGAGACCTTCTCTTGCTTTACCACACCTCAGGCCAGAGGGATTCCATCTCACCTCAAGCAGCATTCAGCTTTCACCGTTCAGTCTACATCCGAGCTTTCAGAAAGACAACCACGCTTCCTACGGGCTGAAGAGCACCTGCTGAGACCGTCAGGGTCCCTGAGCAGGTGGCAACTGCTGCATGACTTTGGGACAGACATTGGTCTTAACATCTCCTGAAAAAGACTTGTGGTGGACCCTCTCCTACAGGGTTCTGCTTCCAGGAAGCCCTGTAAAGTGCATGGGGTCACATGACCATGGACTGACCTCTCAGGGGTCCGCAGATAAAATAAATAAATATTTTCTCCTCTAAATTGCTCTCTAGGTACTTTGGACACCGTGGTCGTGTATATTTTCTCCAAGTTACAAAAGTATAATTTATACACCAAAAGCTTGCAGGGGGCACAAAGCGAGAACAAGTTTGGGGCCACTGTGCAGAGTGAACCGTATTGAAATTTTCTCTCTCAACATCTTACTTTACATTCTTTCTGCAGACAATTGTGAGTGACTTCATCTCGCCAGGCACTGGGCTCATTGCTGGGGAGAAGGAAGTTGACTCTGTAGGTTGTGTCTCCCCTGGGCTGTCTTCTTACACACTGCTCCTTCCTGTGGGGTTTGTCTGGTAACGGAGGGGGAGGGGTAGCATGGCTTTGAGTAAAGCCTCAGGGTAGTCCCACAGATTCATCATGAGATGCGCAACACATTAACATGAGGAACTTGGCACGGAGCCTCGCGCTTGGCGGCCACTCAATCAGCAGGAGCTATTGTTGGTTTTTATGATTCTTTTAACGTTTGGTCTTGTTAGCAATTGCAGCTAATTCTACTCCTGCCTCAGTGATTGCTCCAAGCTTATTTTTAAGTACTGACTTTGGGCTGGTTGACACAGCCAGGTTCATCGGGAAAGAGCAAATGTCAACTGAAAATTGTCCCCCATCAGATTGGCCTGCAGGCAAATCTGTGGGGCGTTTTCTTGATTGATTGATGCAGGATAGCCCAGCCCACCCTGTGACTGTGTGGGGTGGTCCTGAGTTGTATAAAAAAGCCGAACTGAGCAAGCCATGCGGAGCAAGCCAACAGACAACACCCCACCATGGCCTCTGCTTCAGCTCCTGCCTCACGGCTTCCCCTGTGATAACTGTACCCACAAGGAAAACAAACCTCTTTATCCCCGAGTTCTCTCATCCATGGTGTTTTATCACCTCAAAAGAGAAACAAACTGGAACACTGTCCATCCTTGCCCTTCCTAAAGTGGACTGTGCCCTCTGTGCCATCTCCAGGGTCCTCCCAAAATGGCTTTCCTATCATTTTCAGAGATTTTCAGCACTTTGATGTCATGGCTCCTGATAAGTAGAGCCTTCAACCTACTTATAGTGGGAAGGTCGCCCAGACCTTACGCCTCACTCCTTTAGGATGCATCATAGGTCATCCAGTCAAGCTATCCAAGATGGCACCTGGAAAGTAACGAGCCATTGGTTATTTCCCACTAGTTTCAACAATACACGAGTTTAACAATCTGAGTCCGTTAGCTTCCAGGAGCTTCCCCAGCAGGGCAGAGAGCTTCAAGGGGACAGATCCCCTTGTCCCAAAGTAAGAATGCTGAGAAACCTTACCTTACCTGTTAGCAGCCAGCACTCACAGGAGTTTGGAACTAGATCCACTCACACCCTAAAGGAAATCTGAGATATGTAAGCATCCCACATTCCATAGCCACCAGTGCAAATGAGTGAAGACCCTGTGGGCTACAAGACTGCAGAAAGTGGAAAGGCAGACCCAGGGTGACACTTAGGATGGGTTATTCTAAGTGATGGAATTATTATCCTTGGTCACAGAGTGACCTGTTGGCTCCTCACAGTTTGGGTGTGTTTAATCGACAGGACAAAGGTGACATCATGAGAGCTACTGTAGCTTGGAAGATCACTATTAGATATCGCTGTCTCCATTACAGCTGTGTCAGGACATTGAGTTGTATTTAGTGTGCCTGGGAATTGATTATTAATTAATTAATTACTTAGACAGACCGTTAGGCTGAGAGAAGAAACATGACTGACATCATTCATTTTCTTATCCTTGTCACACAGCCATAGTCTAACAACTTGAGGTCATGCAGCTGAGCTACCAGCATGGTGATTGGCTGGGCATGCCAGCCTCACTATCTCTACCTAGA
Organism: Mus musculus; assembly: GCF_000001635.26. Classification (NCBI taxonomy): domain Eukaryota; kingdom Metazoa; phylum Chordata; class Mammalia; order Rodentia; family Muridae; genus Mus; species Mus musculus. The sequence continues at coordinate 120,258,506 of NC_000075.6, read as the reverse complement.
TCTATGGTCTCAACTGGCAAAGAATGAGAAGAACACAGATGAACACACAACAGAACAGAGCGTCTCTACCACACACCGCATAGACTCCCTGTGCGGATTACTACCATCGAGCCAAGTGCCTGGTCAGAAATGACTTTAATAATCAGATTATCATGTTTGCCAATAACTGAGCACCTTGCAGAGATACAGAAAAATATGAGGATTTCTTGGAAGACGCTGCAACATTGTCTTTATTCTAAGCTAGCTGGTCAGTCTGAGAAAACTAGTCAACAATGAACATGACACTGGACAAGTAGTGACCCCAAGGTCGCAACTGCACAGGACATAGCTAGAACCACCAGGGATGGTTCATCCCAGGCCTTGTGACAGAAGCAAATCAATATTGTTTGTTTGTTTGGTTTTTAAATTTAGAAATGAATTTGGACTGGTGACAATGCTTGCAAACAAACTGGTAAAGTGCAGGGTATCCATACGATTGAGTCTCAGCCACTAAAGAGAAGAAAAGAGGGCTGAAGAGTGGTTAGTGGTTGGCTTGGTGGTTACAAGCACAAGCTGCTCTTCTTAGTTAGTTAGTTAGTTAGTTGGTTAGTTAGTTAGTTAGTTAGTTGTATTTTTTTTATTGGATATTTTCTTTATTTACATGTCAAATGTTTTCCCCTTTTCAGGTCTCCCCTTCAGAAACCCCCTATATCATCCCCTCTCCCTCTGTCTCTATGAAAGTGCTCCCCACCCACCCACCCATTCCTGTGTTCCTGCCCCAGCATTCCCCTACACTGGGACATCGAACATCCTCAGGCCCAAGGGCTGCTCCTCCCACTAATGCCCAACAAGGCCATCCTCTGACACATATGCGGCTGGAGCCAGGGGTCCCTCCATGTATACTCTTTGGTTGATGGTCCAGACCCCAGGAAATCTGGGGGGTCTGGCCGGTTGACACTGTTTCTCCCCCCCCCCATGGGGCTACAAACCCCCTCAGCTCCTTCAGTCCCTTCTCCAACTCCTCGATCTGAGACCCTGCGCTCAGCCCAATGGTTGGCTGCGAGCTTCCTCCTCTGTATTTGTCAGGCAGTGACAGCTTCTTAGGAGACAGCCATATCAGGCTCCCACCAGCAAGCACTTCCTGGCATCCACAATAGCATCTGGGTTTGTTGACTCTATGTGGGATGGATCCACAGGTGGGGCAGTCTCTGGATGGTCTTTCCTTTAGTCTCTGCTCCACACTTTATCCCCATATTTCCTCCTGTGAGTATTTTGTTTCCCCTTCTAAAAAGCACTAAAGCACCCACATTTTGGCCTTCCTTTTTCTTAGGTTTCATATGGTCTGTGAATTGAATCTTGGGTATTCCGAACTTCTGGGCTAATATCCACTTAACAGTGAGTGCATACTGTGTGTGTTCTTTTGTGACTGAGTCGCCTCACTCAGGATGATATTTTTAAGTTCCATCCATTTGCCTGCGAATTTCATGAAGTCATTGTTTTTAATACAAGCTGCTCTTCTAAAGAACCCAGGTTCAGTTCCCAGCACCCGCATAGCACCTCATAACCAACTGTAGGCTCTTCTGACCTCTGCAGGCACCTGGCACACGTGTGGTGCACAGACATGCATGCAGGTAAGACATCCATATACATAAAAATAAGATAAGCATTATTTTAAAAATAAATTGTTTTCTGATGCTGCAGTGAATCTGAACTTCAAAGGTATTGCCCTGACTAAAGAACTCAGACTATAAAGGATACATTTAGAGCCAGCACAATGGGTCGGTGGCCATTCTTGCTGCTAATGCTGAGTTTGATCCCTCGGGTCCCACATGCTGGAAAGAAAGCAGATTCTCATGATTTGTCCCTGACTCTCCACATGTGCACCATGGCATGCAAGCACCAATACACATACACATAACACACACACACACACACACACACACACATAATACACACACACACACACACACTCATACACACACACACACATAACACACACACTCAGACACACACACACACTCATACACACACATACACACACACACTCATACACACACATACACACACACACACACACACACACACACACACTCATACTAAAACACTAAACATTTGAAAACCTTCTTTTAAAGTATACATTTATATGAAATCTTAGTAAGTGCAAACTGCTGTTGGAGTAGACTGAGATAAAGAGAATTCCTAAGAAAGCCACTGGCTTTGGGTTTGTGCATCAGCCCATGGCCCATCTCTGCAGGCTTAGGTTTTTTTTTAAACCTACTTTTAATGAGGATTCACAAGTGCTTCAACCCCCTTCTTGCCTACTGTCCAAAGGAAGGGGGGAAAGATGGTAAATAGGACAAGGGGATGTGGACCTGTTTAGAAGTAGTTTTTTGAGGTGATTCCAATCTCCATTTGTCAGGATACCAGCAGTAGAGTTCAGTAGTGTCAGGATATCAAACATGAGTCAGCAGTGGTGACATGATCCAGCAGAAACCACCAGGCTCTGCCGAATTGGCCCTTGTCAGCTGGAGCAACCAGAACCAGAAGTTCTCAGTCATGCATATCTCAACAAAGTGAAGATCGGCTAAATCGAAGACTTGGGATCCACAACGTGTTGCAAGACTAGCTATGCAAGCGCCCAGTCACTGTCCATTGAGTCCTATGTATGCTCTCTCCAAACATCCCGTGTCCCTCCACGGGTCTTGCCTCAGCAGAACATCACGTGAGTCTGCATCACATGACATATCCAGAAACTTCCACCTCACATCCCCCTACTATTTGTTTTATTTAAAGCAACACGTTCTCTCCCCATGGCCTTATTTTTCTTCTAAGATGTAGGGTCACTCACTTGCTCCATTCTGACTCTATTGTTCTGGATCATTTCAGAATTTGTTGATGTCGAATGAGATCCTGTGTGATGTTCACTTTCTGGCTGGGGATGAAATGGGTCTTCCTTTGTCAAGCAGGAAAGGATACTGTTATACACAAGCTTGGAAAGGAGAGAGATGGCAGGCTCTCTGTATGTTTGTCTTTCATCTTTCTATCTAGCTACCCTACCTCTTGAGATCTGCCATCCACAATACACATAGCTTGGCTGGCAAGCTCAGACCAGCTCCACTCCACAACTGCCACTGTTCTTGGTAGATGTCCTGTAGTCCTAGATCTCCAATATCCTGGGGTCTCCACTGCCTCGGAGGCTACACCTTCACTGATGGCTTCTCCTTCTCTGTCTTCAGAGGCTCTGCTCCTGCCACACTGTGCCAAGTCTCAGCTTCTCACCATGGCTTCTTTGAATCCAGAGGTTTCATGTCATTAAAAATCACCTGGGAGACTTTCACACCACCAAGTTCTGCTGCCAGCATGAGATTTTGCCACGATACTACCACCACTGCCACCGCCACCGCTGCTACCACCACCACCACTCCCACCCCTCATGCCTGTTGGGCCACAGCTTCTGTGTGCTGACCCTGAGGAAACACTTCGCAGAAGATTTATCTCAATGATGCTGTGATTTCTCTACTCTAGCTGAGCATTGTTGAGTGACCCAGTAGAGCACAGAAGGCTTCGTTCCATTGATTTGTAATCAAAAGTAATTCACAAACGTCCCTGCTGGAGTCTTGGTTTTGCTCTGAAACTTCACCAGTCAGATCTTATTGTCTGTGTTTCTCTCCCCATTCTCTTTCAAGATCCCAGAGAACACCTTGTTAAGTCCTAAGCACCATGGGCTTTTCATGGTGATTTGAATAAGAATGGCCTACACAGGCTCATGTGTGTGAGTGTTTGGTCCCTACTTGGTAGAGTTGGGAAGGATTAGAAGGTATGGCCTTTTCGGAGGAGCTGTGTCACTGGGGGTGGGCTTCGTGGTTTCAAAAGCCCATACCAGGCCCAGTCTCTCCTCCCCTCCTCTTCTCCCTCCTCCCTATCTCTCTCTATCTGTCTGTCTATCTATCTATCTATCTATCTATCTATCTATCTATCTATCTATCTATCTCTGCCCCCAACTTGTGAGTAGAACATGGGTCTCAGTTACTGCTCCAGTGCCATGCCTGTTGCTGTGCTCCCCATCATGACGGCCATGGACTCGCCCTCTAAAACTGTAAGCCATCCCTTAATTAAATGCTTTCTTTTATGAGTTACCTTGGTCCTGGTCTCTCTTCACAGTAACAGAAAAGTAACTAAGATGCCTTTTTAACTCAAAGTTCCAAATGTTTCCACATTCCTTTGTAAAACAACACAGGTCTGCCACAGAAATATTCTAATTCCCTGGTATTAATTTCTGTTCTGGTTTGCCTTTGGTTGTGACCAAAAGTGTCCTGTTGTGGGAAAGGACTTACATGTCCATCATGGCCCATCACTGAGAGAAGTCATGGCAGGAAAGGAATCGAAGCCCTCAGAGGAACATTGCTTGCCAGTGTCTTCCTGCTTGTGCTCAGGAGCTTTAACAGCTCAGGACTACCTGCCTAGGAGTAACACCGCCCACAGTGGGCTGGGCCCTCCTCCATCAACTAGCAACCAAGAAAATGCCCCTCAGACATCGAGAAGGCCAGTCTGATGAAGGTAATTCTTCAGTCAAGACTCCCTCTGTTCAGCTGTGCCAAGCTGACATGATCAGCCACCACAGGACCTTGTCTCTCATTCTCTGAAGGTGCTGATGGTATTAATAATAATGGTATTATTAATTTGAACTCAGAAATTTTTCCTTCAACTATCTAATGACAAGTATTGATTAAGTGAGTGATGTGTAGAAAGCACCATAATACAGATTTGAGAATATGACAACATTATCTCTGGCTTCTTTTTACTCGTGAAACTTTGTTTACATCTCTACAGCAAGCCATCTTTCCAAAACAACAGCCTTCTGAGCTCCAAGGTAATGATTCTCCAGTTAAAATTTCATAGCAAAATGTGAACCCTTTAAAAAAGAAAACAGAAAGTATTTGTAGGACTGGAGACACGGCTCAGTGGTTAGAGCACGGTTGCCATTGCAGAGGACCTGGGTTCAGTTTCCAGCACCCACATGGTGATTCACAACCATCTATAACTCCAGCTTCTGGGGATCTGACGCCCTTCTTCTAACCTCCAAGGGTACCAGGCATAAATGTAGTGTATAGGCATATATCCATGTAAACACACACACACTAAATAAAATAAATACATCTAAAAATATAACTTCCTCGTCCTTAAAAAGGGCCAAGTTAACAGCTTGGCAAAGGATGAAGATAGTAGAAGAGTTGGACACATTATTCTCAGGATGTAGGGTGCAGGATGCAGGAGGTGCAGCTATGGAGGCTGAAAGGAGGCCATATCGTATATTTATGTTCATGTTAGTGTGTATACATATATGTGTGTGTACATGTATATGTGTGTCTATATGTGTGTATTCATGTGTGCACTTGACTATGTTTGTGTATGTGTGTATATGAGTGGGACTGTAAGTGTGTATATACATATATATGTGTGTGTATGTAGATGTATATGTGTGAGCCTATGGGTGTGTATTCATTTGTTCACTTGAATATGTTTGTATATGTGTGTAGGAGTGTATGTGTGTACATTCGTGTATGCTTCTTTGCTTGAGTATGAGTGTATATGTTAATGAGTTGTGTGTGTGTATGAGTTGTGTATGTGTAAGTATTATGTATAAATGCATTGAGTATGAGTGTGTGTCTGTATATACACTCATGCTCACATTACACTCACACAAATCTTGGACAACAACTGGGATGTAACAACTGTGTCAGTGGGTTGGAGAGATTTAAACGGTGATGCTGGGACACTGCAGAGGATGCCGCACAGCTGGACTCTCATTGCCCCTGCTGGCATATCTGCATTTGATAAAATTAGAAATATTTCCCTGATTCCATAGTGCGTGTTGAGATGAGACAGAGATGTATGAAGTTAAATGGAACAGAAATAAGTAGTGATTGTGTCCCACAGAGGGGCATGCGTTTTTTAGCAAGACATTCACTGCAGAGGCAGCCTTTCCTTTGTGGATTAGATTATTCTAATGTTGACTGAGTGAATAATAACTTTATTGGGAAATTTTAGCTTCCATAAAGGAGAAACATTACCCAAGATCATTTATTTTAGGGAAGATAATGAAATTTTTTTAAAGATTGGATAGAACCATTAAAAAAATCTTTCAATTTCATTTCATTGAGTATATAAAAGGATTAGAATTTTATTTTATTGCCTCCTACATTTTAATTAAGGTTTTATGTTTAGTCTTGAAGAAAAGTGTCTTATTTCAGTTTTAAAGATTTATTACTTAGCCAATGTGTGTGCGTATGCGCAGGTGGTCCTGGAGGCCTGAAGAAGCTGTCCGGTCCCCTGGGGGCTGGTTATAGGTGGGTGCTGGAACAGAACCTGGGTTCTCTGAGAGAGCAGCAAGTGTCCTTCACCACTGAGCCACCTCTCCACCCCCAAAAAGGAAGTTTTAGATCATGGAAGAGACACACACAGAGGATATTATTTGGTCAAGATATAAATACATGGAAGTGAGTGAGTGTGCCATTTGTCGCTGGTTTATAATGAGGACCTGGGTCTGTGTAGCAGGACCTGGGAGATTAATACCCCAAGATGAAAACAGTCTGTGGAACACTGGAAGTCTAGAAAGGTGAAACTCGAGAGGACATGCAGTCACCTTGAGGTGGCTTCCTTAAGAAGATTTAAGTCAAGAGTCTGCTGAGCGTGAGTAGCAGTGCCTCCTGCAAGGGCAGGCGCTGAAAGCTGTGATGGTGAGAGCGGGGCACTGTGGGTGCAGAAGGCCCAGTGAAGCTCAATTGCAAGCAGAAGACAATGTCAGCGTGGCTGCGCTGGTAATGCCTGTGGTCATTCTTCCAGACAGCCTGGATTACAGCCTTCTCCATTTTTAAGGATCTCAGGACAATCCAGGTAGAGGACATCAGACATGCACTTGACATGCAGGGTTGTGACATGACTGGTCATATGCACCTACACCCAGGAAACACTAAACCAATAATGTGGGCTGGCTATAAAACCCCAACCCATCCCCAGTGATGTACTTCTTCCAACAAGGTTCCACCTACTAAAGATTCCACCACCTTCTCAAACTGTACCACCAACGGAGGCCCACAAGCCTATGGGGGAAATTTTATATTCGGACATCCTCATTTGCATTAGGATTTCCTGTGCCATGTCTCTCATGGATCCTGCTGTGCAATGAAGGCCGCATCGAGTGCCACAATCCAGCTTGCACAATGGCGGATGAAAGGTACCCTCAAATACAGGAAAAGGATGTGGTGGTTTGAACGAAAAACGTCATTTTTAATCATTGAACCTCAGGTTCAAGAATATGAACACTTGGTTCCCAGTTGTTGGCATGGTTTGGGGAGGTTATAGAACCTTTGGGAGATGGAGGCTTGCTGGAGGAAGTGTGTCACTGGGGGCGGGACTTAAGGGTTTATTGCTTTTCCACACTTCCTATCCTTGCTCTTTGCTTTGTGTGTGGAGGAGGAATGTGAGCAGCCAGCTTTCTGCTTCTGTCACCTGTTGCTATGCCTTCCCCACTGCAATCCCTCAGGACTCAGAAGCCAAAACACACATTTTCTTTCCTAAGTTGTTTTTGATTGTGGTATTTTTGTTACAGCAACAGAAAACTAATACAAAGGGCTTTCTTTTATGACCTTCAAATCAGAGCATTAGCTGGACTTGGTGGCACCTGCCTATCAGCCCCACATGACATTTTCCAAGGCAGCCTCACTATACAGAGAAAGCATGTGTCTCAAAAACCCAGGGCTGGAGACAGAGTTCAGAGAAAGAGTGCTCCCAGTCCAGCAAACAATAGTGAATAATAAGAGTCCGCTAAAGACAGTGTCAACAAATACCGTTACAGCCAGAAACAATGTTTCTCTCTGTCACACTCTCTCGGCATAACCAGTTCTTGTGTTTCCAGACCTGGGATTGCCTGTCTACTTTTAAGAAAGTTTTCCACTTCTGGGTGACAAGAGAGCTAGGAGGCTGCCTGATGCTTTTTCATTCAGTCTGACAGGTCTCCACTCACAGAGGTGGGTTAGCATCTCCAGAAAGCAGGCAGCCGGGAGCATGCTCCTTGCAGAGCAGTAATTAGAGTAGCAGGTGCAATCCTTGCTGCCAACACTCAGAACTGTCCTTCTGTGCTGTCAGTCCCCAGAAGGCACAGTTTTTAGCCTGTAGCTTTTATCAGCCTGCAGGCAAGATTAGGGGAAAGTCACCTATTGACAGCAAAGCAAAGGACTCTGTTTAACTCATTATAGTGCTGACAAGGAATCTTAAGGACAGCGAGAAAATCTTCCAATGGACAAGAAAGTGCATACGTATTTTATATGGGTTAAGCCAATTAGTACTAGGAAGATAATAACATTTTATTGAGGGCCCTTAAGTCTAAAGGGCATTTCAATCTGTCCTGCTAGGGAGTCAATATATTAGAAAGAGATGTCAGGGGGCTGGAGAGATGGCTCAGTGGTTAAGACCACCGACTGCTCTTCCAGAGGTCCTGAGTTCAATTCCCAGCAACCACATGGTAGTTCACAACCATCTGTAATGGGACCTGATGCCCTCTTCTGGTGTGTCTGAAGATAGCAATGGTATATATATATATATATAATAAATACATCTTTAAAAAAAAGAAAAAAAAAGATGTCAGTGAAGATTGGCCATGTGGTTATGAGAGTAATGGAAGGGCCTGGGGATAGAAATGAAAGACAATGAAAAACACACCCAATCGCTGTAGTCTGAAATGAACATTTACAGAGAGCACTACTTCAGAACAGTTGGCTTGGAAGTTTATAAAGTGGCACACCCAAGCCTGGGAATGATGGGTAAGAATCAGTCCGCTTCCAAGAACAGGTATGACATCATTGGTAATGGTGTTGTGCTGGCTGGCTTTGTGTCTACTTGACAGACGCTAAAGTCATCAGAGAGGAAGGAGCCTCCATTGCAGAAATGCCTCCATGAAGTCTAGCTGTAGGGCATTTTCTCAATTAGTGATTAATGGGGAAGGACACAGCCCATGGAGGGTGGTGCCATCCCTGGGCTGGTGGTTCTGGGTTCTATAAGAAGCAGGCTGAGTAAGCTCAGGAAGCAAGTCTGTAAGCAGCACCCCTCCATGGCCTCTGTACTAGTTCCTGTCTCCGGGTTCCATCCCTGCTTGTGTTCCTATCCTGGCTTCCTCCAATGATGGATTATTATCTGGAAATGTAGGCCAAATAAACTCTTTCCTCCCCAACTTGCCTTTTGGTCATGGTGTTTCATCAAGGCAATAAAGTCCTGACTAAGGTGTCTTGTACTATGCCATAGGCACTCACTTGCTTATGCATCAGAGATCACTGTGAACTCCGCACCACAGGGAAACATCCCATCCCCAGCACCTGGTCCATCCCAGTACTCATTAAAGATGAAGTTGAAGCAAGTGAAGGGTAGTGTGGGTAATGGTATCAGTCCAGCCTGGGTCATATAAGAGCCTGCAGCTCTCCTTCCATGGTTTATTTCTCTACCCTTCTCTATGTATCCATTGTTCATAAATCATTAGGTGTGGGATGGAAAACCGTGCCAGGAAGTTTGGTAAGGTAGAGCAGGTTGAGACCTGGAGACTTGGTGGGCACACACCTGAGGCTTAGGCAACTCCCAGCTCCCTGCCAGACTCCTGGCCTGGAACAAATGCCATGTTCCTCACATAAAAGAAAGTTGCCCTGTCACATAGGCTCACAGCAGAGCTCTCTATGCTAATGAGGTACGTAGAGGCCCGGAGGGCTTAACCAATAAGCTTCTCTTCCCAGACATTCCTCCTTGCAAAAGGTATTTAATCTCAGGTCTATGCTGAGAGGTGGGTATGGTACATTGTGCATCCATATTCAGCCATGAACAACTAATAAACTGCTTAGAACCGTGGACTGTCTCTTTCATCAAGATCCTCCGTGGGGAGCCATGGAGAAGGCATTCGCCTAGAGCCGTAGCTTAATTCTCCAGTAGAAGGCCTCTCCTCTCTGTGTTCCCAGCCACAACTGCCACCAAGTCTGCCTCTGCCAAGCTAAGGACAATCACCCACTGGGACAAGCCAGAGCTCCCACTTCTCTCAGCCCCGGGCTAGTTGCTGTCCCCAGCCTGCTGGCCGCCACTCCATTCTCAGCTCTCCCAAGACTCTCAGCAGCACCTGGATGTCCAGAGTCTGAGGACCCCATGGCCCTGCCCAAGGCCCAGAGACCCCCAAACCACCTCCAGCTTTCACACATCTCAGACTGCACTTTTCCATCCCTGGAACAGAATCTTGGTGCTACCCTACAGCCTGTCACAGTCAAATTTCCCTGTATTCCGCCTCTCCAAGCAACAGTGCCCTGCGGTGGGACAGACTAACACAGACTGACAATTAAGGATTAGATAAGCATTCATTTGAAAGGAAGATCTTGGACTCTCACTTGCTCCAGGATCCCTCTTAGCAAGCTTTCTTATACAGTCCAGATCACTTGACTAGAAATGGTGCCACCCATGGTGGACTGAACTTTCCTACATCAGTTAACAATCAGGACAATCCCGGACAGATGTACTAGCTACCAATTCGACCTGTGAACTCCCTCAGTTGAGGCTCCCTTCTCAGATGGCTCCAGGCTGTGTTGACCATTAAAGCCAACTACGCCTCATTTCCCTGTAGCATCCAGGTCTGGATTTCACTGCTCTGGTCTCAGGGGTTATGCTCTAGCCCCCCTAATCCTGACTCAGGCACAGGTCTAAGGAGCTCGCCAACTGCCTCTATTATCTGTCAGTTTCTTTCTTCCTAGAAAAGAAGTCTCAGGACCTCCAGGTAAGTGGGCTCGGTGAGACTTATCAAAGTCAAAAAGAAGCTCACTCTAAACCGTGCTCCCCATGGAGCACTAAAGATGGAATGGGCAGAGTGTGTTTGGAGACCTGACCTCTGCTCTGCCCTCAGCTGAGTCACAAAAAAACAGAGAGATTAACAGATGGCATGGGAACCGGAGGGCACCGGGTGAAGGTCTCTTGATACTCCAGGCAGGTGCAGACTACACCAGGTGCAAGAGATAATGAAGAAGCTACAAGTGTGTAAAGTCTGCTCCAGCAAGGCCACCCAGATTGTACCTGGAGACAAATGACAAATGTTAATTGCAATATATCACCAGCTCTTGTCAACAGGCTTCAGGCAGAGTCACCTCTGCAGTTCTGAAGTGCGGGTGGGGGGAGGGCAGCAGACTTGGCCAAGGCTGCCAAGTATGTATCAACTGTAATTAAGGATGAGGGGGGATAATGATAGGGTCACTGCCAAAGCCTGTCTTCCTCAGCTTCGTCTATTGTTACTTTTTCCGGGTTAAGCATTGCTTTATTCAGTGCAGGGGCCCCGAGGCTTCGGCAGCTTGTTCCACAGCATGTGTAACACCTGTCTCCCCACCTCACCCAAGTGCCAGACCTTGCAGATCAGATAAATGGAGCTGATCTTCAGGCTTGGAGTCCAGGTTAGGGCTGCCATCCTCCTTAAGGGTCCTGTGGGCCACGTAGCCAACAATAGGGTGTTTGGCTTTGGACATCCTGCTACAGATGTCACCCAGGGACTCCAACTCCTTGGCCATGAGTCCTGTAGAATCATGGGTGACGCCTGCAGAATCCAGGGACATCTTGGCCACGCCTTAGGTGGAGTCCTTCACAGTCAAGGGACTGTATGAGGCTGCTATTCTTATGAAAGTCCTTTCCCAAACTGACATCAGACACTACTCCCTCTGCCATTAAATAGATGAACTGATTCTCCTCTTCATTGCTACAGTGAGCCGGCATGGGAGGGGCACTCTGAAGGGCACAGTGCCTGCTGTGACCCAGCTATGGGCACCAGGGTCAGTGCCAGCACCAGGGTGAGCACCACCAATAACCACAGCTGCCACCCAGGCATGAGGCCCATCACAGATAGCTACTCGTTTTATTTTTTAAAAAGAATTATTATTATTTTTCTTTTTTATTAGATATTTTCTTTATATACATTTCAAATACTATCCAGAAAGTTCCCTATACCCTCCCCCCGCCCTGCTTCCCTACCCACCCACTCCCACTTCTTGGCCCTGGCATTCCCCTGTACTGGGCATATAAAGTTTGCAATACCAAGGGCCTCTCTTCCCAGTGATGGCCGACTAGTCGGCCATCTTCTGATACATATGCAGCTAGAGACACGAGCTCTGGGGGTACTGGTTAGTTCATATTGTTGTTCCACCTATAGGGTTGCAGACCCCTTCAGCTCCTTGGGTGCTTTCTCTAGCTTCTCCATTGGGGGCCTTGTGTTCCATCTTATAGATGACTGTGAGCATCCACTTCTGCATTTGCCAGGCACTGGCATAGCCTCATATAAGACAGCTATACCAGGGTCCCTTCAGCAAAATCGAAAAGCCTCAACGATATGGGCACAGGGGAAAAAATTCCTAAACAGAACAGCAATGGCTGGTACTATAAGATCAAGAATTGATAAATGGAACCTCATAAAACTGCAAAGCTTCTGTAAAGCAAAAGACACTGTCAATAAGACAAAAAGGCCACCAACAGATTGGGAAAGGATTTTTACCAATCCTAGATCTGATAGGGGATTAATATCCAATATATTACAAAGAGCTCAAGAAGCTGGACTCCAGAAATTCAAATAACCCCATTAAAAAATGTGCTACAGAGCTAAACAAAGAATTCTTAACTAAGGAATACCGAATGGCTGAGAAGCACCTGAAAAAATGTTCAACATCCTTAGTCATCAGGGAAATGCAAATCAAAACAACCTTGAGATTCTACCTCACAACAGTCAGAATGGCTAAGATCAAAAGAATTATTTTTAATTAAGTGTGTTTATGTGTGTACGTGTACCTGCCTGTGTGCATGCAATGAGTGCAATTACTGAAGTAGGCCACAAGAGGGCATTAGATGCCTTGGAGCTGGATTAGAGGTAGCTATGAGCCACCCAGTGTGGGTGCTCTTAACAGGTGAGCCACCACTTGAGCCCACTTCTCCCGGCTCTCTTACGAGACCTCCCAGCCTGCCACACCGGCCTGGTTCCCACGTTCTAACACACTCCTCAGTCTTCCCAACATGTTCTCCTGTGCCCAGCTTTGCCCATGATCTTTCCTGTATCAAAGCAGCTGTCGAATTTTAATTTACATAAAATTAGTTACACAGTTTGGGGACAGGCAGGTATTATCTTGGGCTAGAGAAAGCTGTTCATCATGCCTGCTCCTTTCTGCCCACCCAAGGACTAGCGGAAGACAAGGGCCAATGTTTGGGCTCAGAACAGCTGGAAACAAGCCAACGTGCTTTTCTGTGGTAGCTGTTCCTCTAGAAATGCACTAGCCTCAGGATAATCACAGTCACATAGCTGGGATCCTCACATAATTTGCTGAGAAGGAAAAACATAGAGGGTGAGGTGCTGAGAGGGTTGGAGAGATTGTGAACGGCAAGAGCCAGGTGCTAGAAGGTTTCTCCTCTTCCACTGGACTTCTGTACAAATCTTGAAAAGGGGGCGCATGTTGACAGAAAGGGAGAGCCAAATGCTGACCCATGTGACAGATGTTTACGTTCTGGTCCACCGTATATTGTGGATCCCTGATGGATGGACACGGCACCTGGCGTCACCTGCACGTGATCAAGTCATTTAAGATTCCATTATGGATAAGGAAGGGGCCTTTGAGAACCCGCTCCTAGCTAAGGAGCTGTTTATTCAGTTGACAGCCACTAATGGAGAGATAGTCACTTGTCTTTTAGGGGCGTGGTCACTGGTAGGTTGCCATGCTGCCGTGGATGGCCCCACACCTGTGCCCTTCCCCCAGCCTTGAGGAAGCTAAAGAGACTTTAATTGTTTGCCACAGTCGGTCTTCCTCAACCTAGCCCACCTAGGGGGACATCTTTTGACTTAGGTGGAGATCTTCAGCCTTGCCGTACCTGCAGTTTCCTGCAGGAGCACTCTGCCTGCTGAGCTTGCTTTACAACATTGTCCAGCTGAAACAAAGGATGGGGCTGTGGGGTTTTTCCCTATATAAACACAGAGCTAAAAATTAAACTCTGAGCCTTGATCAGAAAACCTTTGTCTTGGCTTCATCCTTCTCTCACCCATCTGTCCTTTTTCATTTCCAGCCCCCATTTTAGGTACCCAGTTCTCCATGGCTGCTGGACAGCTACACACACCTGCGTGCATATGGACAGAACTAGTTAGTATAGACAGGGAGATTCTAAAGAGAAAGGACATGAAATTGGGAGGAAAACATGTTGAGCTGTCAGAGGAACTGGAGAGGGTTAAAGATAATCAAGATACATTAACACATGCATGAAATTTTCAAAGAAAAATATTCAGTTTTAAAGTATTTGAGGGGCCTGGGAGATGGTTTAGCAATCAAGAGAACTGGCTGCTCTTGCAGAAAACCTTGGTTCAATTTCCAGCACCCACATGGCAGCTCACAACTTCCTGTGACTCCAGTTCTGGGTGATCCAACTCCCCCTTCTGGCCTCCGTGGGCACTGCATGCACTTGATGAATAGATATACCCGCAGGCAAAACAACTATGCACATACAATACAATACAATACAATACAATGCAATGCAATGCAATGCAATGCAATGCAATGCAATGCAATGCAATACAATACAATGCAATGCAATACAATGCAATGCAATACAATACAATACAAAGTATCTTTGACGCAGATAGCACACCGACTTCTCTGCCCCTCCAGTTTGAGGTTCTGCAAAGGTCTTGAGTCTCTCAGTCTCTGGGTTAAGCCAGACAATGGATTCCAGCCTTGCTGGTCTCCCCGTGGCTTACACAGATGCATAGCGGTGACGGACGAGCTTCTGTGGCCTCCTCACCACATTGCTGAGGAAGCGTCTCCAGCAAAGGGGTTTCCATGAGAACAGATGTGTCTCTCTGCAGACTTCAGGTGTGCTTGCCTACAAAGCCTGGGCTTCTCCCAAGCCTGAATAGATGCCTGGATTAACAGGCTCCCTGCTGGATCATTGTTCTCCATATCTCAGTCTTTAAAACAGTTGGATGTTCAAAAATGAATCCTTTGCTTGCTCAGATCTAGCAAAAAATCTTTCCGTGGGTTGGGGAGATGGCTCGGGTAATAAAGCGTTGTGTGAGCCTGGGCACCTGAGTGCACATATCCAGCTCCTACACAGTACCGTGGCAGGCTTAAGTGGCCCAACTGCACAGTCAGTGCTCGGGAGGGAAGGACAGGATCCTCCCAAGCTAGCTGGCTGGCCAGACTAGCTGAAACAGGGATTTCTGTGTTCAAGTGAGAGATCCAATCTCAATCATAAGGTAGAGGGTAATCAGTGAAGACATCCAACTCTGGTCTACACACATGCACACACACACATGAACGTGTACACATACATGAATGCGCACACACATATGAATGTGCACACACATATGAATGTGTACACACACACATAAGTATATGCACACACACATGAATATGCACAGGCATACACATGTGAACTGCACATGCATATATGAATGTACACACACCTATGAACTACGCAAACATACATGAACATACACTCACACACACACACATGAACTTGCATATACACTCATGAAGAGGAAAAAGAAAATGTGGTATTTCTAGAACTTTGGATTATCGGATAGACCTGAGGTAATTACAGTATGTGAAGGACTAGAAGATTCTAGAAATCACTCCTAAACTATAACAGACCAAAGGCAGCGTGAACTGCTATACTGACAATGAAAAAAGATGCAGGTGTGAAAGAAACAAATACAGTTGTGTATGCTAACCTACTATGTGCTACTAGTGGTCCAGTCTTCCTTAGGTGGGAGACCCTGGGATGCAGGGGTTCTAGGAAGCAGAGGTTACAGTACAGGGGGAGTCAGCCACAAGTCGCTGACTTCACGTTCCCCCAGGGGGCTCATTCATGCCTCTGCTGCTGCTCTGAGAGAATTCCAGCTGCTCTCTGGGCTCTTTTCTGGGACAGCAGTTTCCAGCATGAGCTGAGAGTAAATGAGGCAAGGACAACGCATCTATGTCATCTTGATGGCACCTCCTGTCCAAAGCAAGGATTTGGAACCTCTTCCCTTCTCAAGTCCTATTCCTCTAGACAAAATACTACGGGTATGGGTTCTTTGGCTTAAAGATAAAGATTGTAAGCACAGGGAGGGAGACAGGGAAGGGGAGAATGAGAAAGAGGAGCATCAGGGTGCCTGGTGGAAACATTGTTTCATGTGACACTTGTTCTCCGGGCAGATGGAAAAGGCAGACAAGAACACTTACTCCAGCCAGGTGGAATTGGAGACACTTCACCAAGCTATCCTCTGGCTTGGTCCCTTAAGTCACTCCATGGACCATCTGCTCTATTCCCCACTCTGAGTCCATCTTAATAGCTTATATTAATACACAGAATCCTCTCTCCCTCTCTTCCTCTCTTCCTCTCTCCCTCATCCCTCTGTCTCTGTCTGTCCATCTCTTTCTGTGTGTATCTCTGCCTCTGCCTCTGCCTCTGCCTCTGCCTCTGCCTCTGCCTCTGCCTCTGCCTCTGCCTCTGCCTCTGCCTCTGCCTCTGCCTCTGCCTCTGCCTCTGCCTCTGGCTTTCTTTGGCTCTGGCTCTATCCCTGACTCTGGCTCTGTCACTGTCACTGTCACTGTCTCTGCCTCTGTCTCTGTTTGTCCCTGTCCCTGGCTCTGGCTCTGGCTCTTTCTGCCTTTGCCTCTCTTTGTCTCTATCTCTGTCCCTGTCCCTGGCTCCAGCTCTATCTCTGGCTCTGGCTCTCTCCCACAGGGGCCTGTGCCCTCCTATATCGAGGACCAGTTAATAAGATGCCCCACAGACATGCCAAAGCCAGTCTTGACTAGGCAATTTTTCCAGTTGAGGTTCCCTCTTCTGAGGTGACTCTAGGTTCGGGTCACCTTGACCCCTAAGGTGACTATCATGATTGTCCATATTCAAGTTCCAGGTGAAGAAATGAATGCTGGCTCATTTAGTAGTGGGACAGTCACTTTTTATGTTATTTACAGAACAAGTCTTCCTCTGTTGAGAATATGGTGATGTGCCCAGTATTCCTGCCCTGAGAGCCAGGCTCGCCCAGCCTCACAGTGATGGCAGAGTCTGCCATCAACTGGCAACATATGTCTGCCAAATGCATTCATTCTACGTCTGTCCAAATATTTTGAAAATGTTGTCTAGTGTAAGTAGAAACCCCAAAAGTGAAGGCAGTAGAAACCTATTTGCTTATCTCAAGAGACCGGGTTCCCCTCTGCCCTCCCTGTGCCTGGCAGCAGTTCTAGTGGCTCCAAAGTGTGGTCCTGTGCACTCTCTGTCCCTCCCAGTGACTGCTTATAGTTTGGCAGCTCCCCTGCCTCTGCCCACCGCCACTCAGTACCCCTGTCTCTGCACACCCGTCACTCTATGCTGCACCGTCCTGTGTCCTTAGAGGTGGCTCTGTGCACAAAAATGTCAACATGAGGGAGGGAGTGTCCAAGGAAACAGGAATAAGGCTGTCCCACTCTCTGACTTGTGAAGGCTGCTGGCTTAAACTGGGATCTGTTGATTTCCAAGAGACATGTTTGAACACACACCTAGTCCAGGAATAAACATTCTGTGTGTCTTGCTGGCTACATGGCTATCTAAGCTGCCGAGACAGATGGACATTACAGTGGAAACGGTTTTGAAATGACTTTTATCCTAGTTATGTTTCCATTGCTGAGATAAAATACAGTGACAAAAACCAGCTTAGGGGAGAAAGGGACTCATTCCAGCTTACAATTCCAGGTCCATGGTGAAGATGGGCTTGAACCAGCTGCTTACATTACACCCACAGTCAAGAGCAGGGAGGAATAGATGCATGTTCACTTGCTTGCTGGTAATCAGCTCATTTTCTCCATTCTTACACAACTCAGGATTCCCCGCCTAGAGAACAGCGCCGCCCACAGTGGGCTTCCCATATTAATTAACTTAGGGCAATTTCCCCATAGACATGTCCATGGGCCAACCAAATGTAGACAAGCCCTCTGTTCCCAGAGACCCTCTTCCTAAGTAAACTAGCCATTACAATCCCCAAGATTCCTCCCTTCCTGGTATTCACACTTTATATAGTTCTCAGGAATTGTGGGAATGTGAGAGATCTGACCAATCACATGAGTTCTCTGAATCTGGGTATGAGAAATCAAAAGACTCAAGGCATGACAGGGATTCTGTGATTGGAGAGAAAGGCTGTGAAGATGGTGAGGGCCACATGGCAAGGAATGGACCCTAGGAGCTGAGGGTTCCCACCATAACCAGCAACTAGCAAGGACAGGGAGCATGTATCCCACAGTCACGAGCTGAGGAAGCAAACTCTGTATAGCCACGTGGCCTGGACTCTGACTCCTGCACCTCCAAGCCTCTAAGAAATAATTCAGCTTCCTGCCATCCTAACATCAGCTTTGCAACGTGCTTCGCGGACAACACGGTCACAGCGAAGCAGACACCTGGCCTATAGAACTGTGAGCTGATATATGGGTATTGTATTTCAAGCCACTGAGTGTATTGTCACATGCAGTGGCAGTTTGACATCTATTACATACAGTAAAAGTGCTATGTGGATGTATATATGTGAACTAATTACTTTTCTCAGTACTGTGACAAAAGACCTGATGAAGCATGAGAGAGGGAGGAGAGGGAAGGAGAGGGATAAATGGAGGAAGGCAAGAAACAGAGGGAGGGAGGGAGGGAGGGAGGGAGGGAGGGAGGGAGGGAGGAGAATGAGGAGAAGGAGAGGAAAGAAGGAAGAGGGAAGGTGAGGGAAGGAGGGAGGAAGGGAGGAGAAAATGAAGAAGAGAGGGAGGGGAAAGGAGGTAGAGAGGTGGTGAGCAGGGAAAGACTTGACATAAGAAGCCTGGTGAGGTCTCCTGAGGCCCAGAAATGTGTATCCTTGGCTTTGTTGTTCATATGGAGACACACTCATTTGGAAAGCCATACTTAAAATTATTCTGAACCTTAACCAAAATTGCTTCTGAAAAAAAAAAGTTTTATAATAATCCTTGAGAAGAATTCTAATCTTTGGAAATAAAAATTAAACCAGTGTAATTTAATTTTGAATTGGAAATGAAAATGTTTTAAAATTTACTATTGTTAATTAAAACACGAATCTATTCTTCCAAACTGGACAAAAAATCCTTTGGGCAAATCAGCTACTCAGAGTTCTTATGCCTCTCTGGAGTTTTATATTACAGTTTTTGGGGCTCCAAGAGCCAAATTCTGTGTTATACTTGAGCCCCTTTCTCCTGCAGGATGTAGGTTCTGCTGTTTGCCATTGATAACTCAAAGGTGCTAAATTCAGTCATTTCTAACCACATTTCTCTTGAAATCAGCTTCTTTCTAGAGATGAGGTGATCAAAAATAAACCTGGACTCTGTTGGTGCTCGCTCTGAGATATCAAACTGAGAACTTAAGGACATGAGAAATGAGACTTCTCATGGGGTTATAGAAAAATTCAGCTTTTGCCAGTAGCTGTGCTGAGCTTTGCTGATGTTGGATGTTTCAGAACACCAGGAATCAGCAATGGTTGGTGCCATTTGACGCAGTGACCATGTACTCTCTGCAATGGTTCCAGAGATGTCTTGGTGTGGTTTTTAAATAGTATCCATGCTTGAAGGATTTCTCAGGCACAGAAAGGAAACTTAAAGTGTTTTCCCATCTAAGTCAAACAGTAGTCAAAGCCAGAAGGGACTGGTTCCTTAGTGACAAGGACCACTGTGGGCACCTGCTTCTCCATCAGAGCCTATGGTCTTCAAGTGTGGCCTTCCTTGTGTTAACTCCTCTGTGGTGGTTTGTATATGCTCAGCCTAGAGAATAACACCATTTGAAGGTGTAGCCCTGCTGGAGTAGGTGTATCACTGTGGGCATGGGCATTAAGACCCTCACCCTAACTGCCTAGAAGCTAGTCTTCTGCTAGCAGCCTTCAGGTGAAGATGTAGAACTCTCAGCTCCTCCTGTACCATGCCTGCCTGGTTGCTGCCATGTTCCTGCTTTGATGATAATGGACGAACCTCTGAACCTGTAAGCCAACCTCAATTAAATGTTGTCCTTATAAGAATTGCCTTGGTCATGGTGTCCACTCACAGCAGTAAAACCCTAAGACATCCTCCTACACCTTTGCCACCAGTTCCTATCCATCCATCCATCCATCCATCCATCCATCCACCCATCCATCCACCCATCCATCCATCCATCCACCCATCCATCCATCCATCCATCCACCCATCCACCCATCCATCCACCCATCCATCCATCCATCCATCCATCCACCCATCCATCCATCCATCCATCCACCCACCCATCCATCCATCCATCCATCCATCCATCCATCCATCCATCCATCCATCCATCCATCCATCCATCCATCTATCCATCCATCCATCCATCCATCCATCCATCCATCCATCCATCCATCCATCCATCCATCCATCCATCCATCCATCCACCCATCCATCCATCCATCCACCCATCCACCCATCCATCCATCCATCCATCCATCCATCCACCCATCCATCCATCTATCCACCCATCCACCCATCCACCCATCCATCCATCCATCCATCCATCCACCCATCCACCCATCCACCCATCCACCCATCCACCCACCCATCCATCCATCCATCCATCCACCCATCCACCCATCCACCCATCCACCCATCCATCCACCCATCCATCCATCCATCCATCCTCTGTTCACAACAACTTATTCCAAGATGAGCATCTAACTCAAGTCAAGCCTCTCCTCTCCTTTTCTTGCCTCTCTTTCCTACTTTCTTCTCTCCATCATCTGCATTTTCCCTTCTCTCCCACTCTCCCCCATCTCCTCTTCTCTCTTTCTATACCACATCTCTCCTCTTCTCTTCCTCTTTTTCTCTTTCTCTCCCTCTCCTTTTTCCCATTTCCACCTGTCTTCCATCTCCTCTCTCTCCTTCTATTCCCATCTCTTCTCTCTATCCTCATCTCTTCTCCTCCCCCCCCTCTGTCTACCTCATCTCCTCCTCCTCTCTCTATTGCTCCTCTCCTATCTTTCCCCTCCCCTTCTCGTCTCTCCCCTCCCCCTTCTACACTTGCAGTTGGCTTTGTACTAGGACTGAGGGTTCAACATTGATAGAAGGATTGGAAGCTACACAGGAACGAATGGCCCCTATCATTGTCCTGACAAGGATGAACTCATGTTCCTGCTCGAGCACACCTCCCTTTCGGGTGCAGCAGACTCCTTGACCACATGTACCACATGCTCACGTGTCGGTGCTATTTTAAGAAGGGCTGCCTTGTCAGGTTTTTATATCTCTACCCTTCCAACCTTTACTCTACCCTAGTCCCTTTCACCCTAGTCCCTTCTAACTCCCCAACACCGAAGGGCCCAGCCTAACATTACAAACTCCATTCTGTATCCAGATTCCATCTTATGTTGAGCTTCTCCTCAGGCTGAATTCGGGAAATGGAAAAAACCACAACTTGCTCCAGGAAACAAAGACACCCACTAGCAACAGCCACAACTTTCCTAATAACAACTACTCCATCCTTGGTGACAGTCAATCAGCTCTTAGGAGGAAAATAACTAATGCTCCAGATGTCTCAAAATACATTGCTCGAGTTAGCCACAAGTGTGCATAACCATCCTGAAGTCATTGCTAGCCAATAAGAATGCACCAAGCTGTAATTTCTCAAATGTTAACCAATCATGTAACTGCCAAGTTGGAAAGCCCCTCCCCCTGCTGAAACTATAATAAATAGGCAAGGTTTTACCTGCTCAGGACCTTTCAGTCCACTGGAGAGACCAGAGGGTCTGAGCATGAGCTTGAATAAAGACTCTTTGCTTTTGCATATGAGTTGGACTTCTGGTGGTCTCTGGTGGTCTCTGGGGACTCCACGACCTTGGCATAACAATCCCTAGGAAGGAGATAAAGAAGGTTAGAAGGGGAAGGGGGCATATATCTCTTCAGGCTACTTCCTGGTGACTAGGGATGTTGGGTTCTTGGGGCAAGTCCAATCTTTGTCACCAGGATATCTTCAACTTCTTCTTCTTGTCTTTTTGTTCATCACCACTTGACAAACTGCAACAACAGCAACCAGGAGCAGTAGGGGGAGCAACAGTCACCTTGGAGCACCTTCTCAGGGCTCTCCCATTTATACTTTCTCCAGAGTCCCCAGAATCCAACTATCTGCTGCTGGCAAAATCATGCCCCTGCTAGTGTGGGAGACAAATCCTAGTCACCTGCAGTGAAGCTGCTTCCACCTGTTAAACCGTCAGCAAGTCCAACAGGGCCTAGATTCCCCATTCTTTGTGATCACTCTAGGTTACAATAATGGGAGAAAAATTAAATGCAAAGTCCTGGCACCTCAGCATGATCTGTCTTCTTACCCACTGCCTTGTCTGCTGCATAAGACTTCAGATAAAAGGGAGATGTTGGAATTTGACATTGAAATCATTTCTCCAGCACATCGCAGGGTGTGAGCACTCTGAGGGAGAAGGAATGGCCAGTTTGTACCACTGCTGCCATGCGGTGAGTGAATTCATGACTTCTAGGTCTGGGGGAATGGTGGTGCCATGTGATGTCAGTTGGAATAACTAAAGAACAGATGCTTTTCCTTAAAATAAATGAGGTTTAACCTCAAATTTTTATCCAGTAGAATCTAAGTAGAAAAAAGTGGAATTTCATCTAAAACTGCGTTTACTGGATGTGTCTAAAGACCTGAGCCTTCCTCACAGGATTTGTTCAAAGGAACTCTTTTGGTTCCTTTATTAACAAGAATGGTTCCTCTTCTCTCCTTAGCCAATGATTGTAAGGCTCCAGGTGTCACATGTGAGCCAGCTGAATGAATTTGGACAAAGGGCATTTAGGAAACATACATGAGCACATGGCTATTACCGAATCACCAGCCCCTGCTGAAGCTGTGATGTATAGCAGCTACTTAATATTTGTCGAATTGATGCACGGATTGGTTCAAAATTAAAACAGACCAGCTATCTTGCCGCTCAGTAGGTGTTTCCCTTATTCCTTTCTTTGATTGAATTTGATTACCAACATAAAAGATTTAAATGTTTGCTGGTTTGTAAGATTTTCTAAAACTCGTAAGAAAAATATCTTCCCAGCACTCGGGAGGCAGAGGCAGGCGGGTTTCTGAGTTCGAGGCCAACCTGGTCTACAAAGTGAGTTCCAGGACAGCCAGGGCTACACAGAGAAACCCTGTCTCAAAAAAAAAAAAAAAAAAAAAAATGTCCACTTTGCCCATTAAATGTAAATATTCCAGTGGTGCCCTCTGGGGGCCGCTTCTGTGGTTACAGTGCCTGCACCCCAAGTGGTCATGCTTGGACTAACCCTTTGCAAACAGAAAATCAGGTGTTTGGACTTGACTAGCCTTTGTCTGGCCTGTGTGACACTCTGGTACCTAGCACTGAAAACAATAAATAATGGAGAGGAAGGGAGGATAGAAGAGAGACAAGGGGGAAGAGGAGAGAAAGGGGAGGTAAGAGAGAGGAGGGGAAAGGAAGAAAGGAGAGACAAATAAAAGAAGAGAAAAAGTAGAATTAACTGAATTGAAAATAGAGTCATTGGGGTTGGAGAGGTGGCTCAGTGGGTAAGAGCACTGACTGCTCTTCCACGGGTCCTCAGTTCAACTCCCAGCAACCACATGGTGGCTCACAACCATCTGTAATGGGATCTGATGCCCTCTTCTGGCATGCAGGCATACATGCAGATAGAGACCTCAAGCATAAAATAAATAAATAAAAATCTTTTTAAAAAAAAAATAAGAAAAGAAAATAGAATCAAATGTTTAAGAAAGGTTGTAGTCAAAAATGGGCCCAAGCTCGCTTGATCTCTCTCTCTCTCTCTCTCTCTCTCTCTCTCTCTCTCTCTCTCTCTCTCTCTCAAGAAGTGACAGATCTCTAGCTAACTGAAAGATGATGTCAACAATACTCACTGCACACATAGCAAAGCCCTTTTATTGTCTGACTGAAACAAGAAAGTCCACAATGGCGGAAAGCCCCACTCCTGGGGGCTAGGGCCTGGGGTGGATCAGATTTAGCCTGGTACCCAGCACCAAGAAGTAGGGCACTGCCAGCCTTGGCAATCTCTCCAGCACACCAGGGAGAGATGCTAGGCTGGGCAGGGAAACCGTGGAAAGTGCTCTGTTCTCTTCAGGGCTGTGTTTGAGGACAGAATTTTAAATATCATGTCTTTTCTGTAACTCACCTCAGATTCTCAAAATCTGAAAAGGCTGAACCAGGATAGCATGGCAGGCTGAATCCAAGCATACTACCCCCTCCCCCACCACCGCCACACACACACACACACACACACACACACACACACACACACACACACATCCCACACACACACCTGGTTAAAATGAGATTTAAATTATTTTTAAAAAAGAGTTCGTTAATTCTTAAAAAGAATTAAAAGGAATGGGAAATTGGTCAAACAAAACAGATTATGCGTGCGTGTCCACAAGCTCTGAAGGGCTGAGAGTGAGTGGTTACCGGGTAACCGCTTAGCTAACCAGGGAAAGCCCGAAGCTTCTGAGGGTGACAACCGAGAAAGAGTAAACTGTGACCACAGGATCCAAGGCACACTGGACCCGGCCACACTGGAGTGGGGCGAGTCTGTGAGCTGAAGGATATATGGGGGATTTGTTGGCGGTTTGGATGCAGAGCTAGCAGGGTCTAGTCAACAGGATCCACAGCCTCGCCCCAGGCGCCCCAGCATCATCCTAGGAAGGCAAGAGTTCATCACTGCGGGAGCATTGCTCCCAACTGAGCACGGGAGACGGTCACACAGGAGCCCGGACTCCTGCTTCATCCCTGTGTGTTAGTTACCGCTCTCATCGCTGTGCTAAACTCCTGCTAAAAGCAAGCAGAAGAAGGACCGGTGACTCCAGGTTCACAGCGGCAGGGAGCAGTCTGTTATGGCGGGAGGAGCCTGTGGTGAGAGTTTGGGGCAACTGGTCACACTGAGTCTGCATTCAGGAAGCAGAGAGAGATGTACGCTGGTGCTCTGCTCTCTCCCTTTTACTCAGTCCAGGATCTCAGAGCATACTTAGGGTGGGTCTTCCAACCTGACCTAGGGAATCCCTCACAGACGCGCACAGATATCTCCTATGGTGATTCTAAATCCCTGCAGGTTGACAGCAAAGGCTAGCCACCACACTGCCTGTCTGTCTCATGCAAAACACTAGTGGCTACAGAGCATGCCCTGGGAAGGAGACAGGAAGAGTCCTCTCTGGGATCTGAAGTCTATGCAATGGTATTATTTGACTTCAAACCGAATTAAGGCTGAGAGAAGACAGAGAGAGAACGGACCTATGACTCATCAGCAGGTTCAGCTGAAGTTACAACTTAGAGCAAACTTCCAGCATAGGCTTGCTGCTGGGGTTTCTAGATGCTTGTGGGTGGCTCACCAGCTAATGCTGGGGAAGTCCTCAGCAAGGACAGGCTGGTGTAGGAGGATAGACAAGTTCAGAGCCGGACTGGGTAACATGGTGAGACTCTATCTTAAAAAAAAAAAAAAAAAAAGATAAGATAAAGACTATATATAACCCAAAATTTGTCTCCAGAAACAAAGAATGTCCTTAAATAATAAAGTAACCAATAGAAAGGCATGCTAATTATAAATACGTAAATTGTATCCTTTATGTTGGGCCTTTGTGTGTTCTCTGGCTGAAGTGTTGATATCTCTAGACAAGATCACCTGGCTTCCACTGCTGATGGATCAGCGGCCTTTGAGCTGTGAGGATGCTGTCTGTCAGAGACCAAGGCCCCTTAAAGAGCCCTCCTCTGTGATCTTAGCAGCAACCTGAAAAGTCTGCTGGAGTTCCAGTATTTAGGTCCACATTCCAAGCACTGGGAGGAAAGAATGGGGAAGGGTGGCCTCTTCAAGGACAACTCCAGGAAGCTACACACATCTGTGCAGATGCCATTAGCTTGAACTGGGCATGGCCCTCCCATTGAAGCCAGGCTGGCCTTGGGTTGTTTGATATTTAGGGCTCCAAAGGGCAGCTGATGTGCAGAAGTTTTACCATGAAGAAAGCAGAGTTTACCAAGGGGTGGACATCCCATTTTGTACCCTTTAACTGTGATACCTCTGAAACAGTGCTCAGACTGATGACAACTCCAACTTAGAATCCCACCTTAAAAGGACCCCTGCAGTCACTAATCCATGAGCCCACACGTCATCAACCGAAGTCTGATGGAATCACTCCAAGTACTTAAAGGAAATTTAATTCATATAAATTGGCAAACACGGGTGATGGGAAAACCTGAGTCACCAAACAGGAGATCTCAAGGAAACCCGGAAATTAGTCTCCGCAGAATGCCTCCAAACCATCTCACAGCAAAAGCCTCATTTCCCCTCACTGTGAGTCTCCTTTACCCCAAGCAGTGATTCTCCCTTTGCCTCGTGTGCCAAAGACATAAAGAACTAAGCCCGGCCAGCCTCTGTCTTCAGTTTAATGGGCTCATCTCTCATGTGTTCTGTCCCTAACAACAAAGGCCTTTATGTCAAAACAGTCAGGGTTGAGGACTGAGGAAAAGAGCTTTGTCAGTGGGTTTCTGTGAAATATAACCATGAAGAGAACTGACAGCTACCCATCCCTTGGTCTTCAGTGTATCAGCTGATGCTAACTGGCAGCTGTCCATCCCTGGGTCCTCGGAGTATCAACTAATGCTAACTGATGCTACAACGTTCCCAAGGGCAACACACAGACCTTTGGGGATTTTAAACCAGCTCCTTGGCCATGCTGGGGCATTTGGCCAGTCTAGGGGACCCCCAGGCCAAGAAGTAAATGCTGTTCTTCTCCATGAAGCAGATCCCTTGGTTGGGAGCCGTGCTGGCTGTGGGGCATTAGGTAAATCCAAGGCTGGGTCTGGTAGAAAAGGTAAATTTGTTCTCTGAATAAAAACCCATTTCAAAGAGGAAAAAGTCACCTCCATGAAGAAATCCAATGCTATTCAGCGTCCTGTAGCTCACATGAGAACTTACCAGCCCCTCATCAAAATGCACATTGGGATCATTCCAGAAGAAATAAATTCTCTGTGTGTATGCATGCGCACATGTATATCTGTGGTTTTCCTCCAGTGCAGGTATTTTTGAATTTATTATTACTTTGTTTGGTTTTCTGTGGATGCATGAGGGGTATAGAGGCCAAAGGACAATTTTTGGGAATTGGTTTTCTCCTGTAAATTCCGAGATCAAACTCAGGTCACCAGTCTTACTGACAACAGTGTTAACCGCTGAGCCCCATCTCACTTCAGTCAGGTTGTCTTTGTAAATTTTGTTTTTATTTTATGTGTGTGAGTATTTTCTCGTGTGTGTGTGTGTGTGTGTGTGTGTGTGTGTGTGTGCGCGCGCACGCGCGCACGCGCACAACATACATATGCTATACCTTAGCCAGAAGAGGGCGTTGGACACTCTAAAACCGGAGTCACAGGCTTCTGTGAACTACATGTGGGTACTGGGAACTAAACCCAGGTCCCCTGTAAGGGCAGCTAGTGCTCTTTACCCTGGAGCCAACTCTCCAGCCCCAACTAAGGTATTTTTAAGAAAAATTTAAGAACCTGGGAAATCAATAGAAAACAGAAAGTTCTAAAAAAAAGTTGCTCATTATAAGAGACACTTTGCTGAAATACAATGTAATCCTTTTCCCATCTCACAGCTCACATGCCTAATGAAGTCAGGAGCCTGCCGCTTCCAGAAATAGCACCTAGTGCTGTCTTAGAATCTAAAGCCTGGTGCTTTGCATCCCACTGAAGAGGTCATTTGTCTCGGCAGAGACTTTAGCTGTGCTTGCACAGGTGGTGCGGCTGCGGCTGTGGCTGCAGCTGAGAGCACCAGCCTATGGCAAGCAGGTCTATATATGGAGAGTTTGTCAGCCATGGCAGGGATGCAGGATTCCAAGGAGATAGTGGGTTTCCAGAGGGATAATTAAGTTTAAGGTCGTCTTTTTTTTTTTTTAATCTGTTTAAACATCTGGAGACACCGAGGCTTAGCTCTGGCTTTATATAGTCATTCATTTGCTCTTTTACAGGAGAAATGTTTCAAGCATTTAGCTGGACTTGCTGATTCACACTTATAATCCCAACAGTTGGGATACTGAGGCAGGAGTACAGCTGTGAGTTTGAGGTTAGCCTAGGCTACATGCTGAGCCTCAAGCCAGCCTGGTTTATCAAGTGAGACTTCATCTTGAAAAACAAATAAATAGGGGCTGGCTCAGTGGGTGAGAGCACCGGCTGCTCTTACAGAGGACCTGGATTTGATTTCCAGCATCCATGTCAGGCAGCTCAGGCCCCTGTAAGCTCCAATTCCAGGGAATCTGATGCCCTCTTCTGACTTCCATGGGAACCTGCATGTAGTGATGCACACACAGCCAAGCAGGTACACACACACATAAATAAAAATAATTTTAATTAAAAAGAATTCATTTTAAAGTCCCAAATACTTTGGATATTCTCTCTTAAATCTCTTTGTAGTATTTCTTTTCTTATCACATATTTTATTCTTCTTTATCTGCTCTTTATTTGCTGCCCCCCCCCCAGCTAAAAACATAAATCCTTTTGTTTGTTTGTTTGTTTTTTGTTTTTGTTTTTGTTTTTGAGACAGGGTTTCTCTGTATAGCCCTGGTAAAAACATAATTCTTAAATAAACATCATATCCTGACAAATTCACCCTCAGCATTGCTTAAGTCTGACTTGGAAATAACAGCATGAAGAGGTTCTTGTTGTATTGCTCCAGCTGTCTAGATAAGAAATACAGGGACACAGGGCAGTGGTGGCGCACGCCTTTAATCCCAGCACTTGGGAGGCAGGAGCAGGCGGATCTCTGAGTTCGAGGCCAGCCTGGTCTACAGAGTGAGTTCCAGGACAGCCAGGGCTACACAGAGAAACCCTGT